>NC_090021.1:140335831-140636798 GCF_037176765.1 Anolis sagrei | reverse complement strand
TCATGAGGTGGGTGCTCCTCTCTGAATTATCCTTGAATTTTTTTTAATGGATATCAATTGAAATTAGCAAGACCAGAAATTGGTTTCCATCTTGTCTGATCCCGTCACATCCATCTGTGGCTTCCATGCAGTGGATGCCACTGAATATGGAGCCTCCCCCTCTATAACATTATACTGATTTTCCTTCTCTTCTGCCTGGATTTGTATTACGGCCAAAAAGGTAGTAAGAGGAAGGAGGAGGCGTGGAGGGGAAGCAGCACCTCTTGTTTGATGGAAATCATCATCTGGACTCGGCCCAGAAGCTCAGCTCCCTCTGCAGAACTCCCACATGGGCCTTGCCAGCCAGCCATCTGGCTCAGCTTATGAAGGAAAATGTTGCTTACAGCACGCCGTTGCCAAATCCAGAACACAATGGGGGCCCTGTATGCTTTCTTTGCTTTACTTGGCAGCCTCCTGTGTTAATTGCTATATATGTACTTCATTAATTAGATCCTAATCACGGGAGTCTCCTTACTACTATATGATAATTACGGAAGAGTGTTTCTCTGGATTGAGAAGAGCAAAGGCAAGGAAACGCAGCCAAGTTACACAGGAATGTGCACTGGGAATCCACTCGGTTCCCTCTCGAGTCTCAGCGTGTAATGGCAAAGTGTGAGTGTAACATAGGCACCTTACAGAATATTCCTTCAACCAGAGAGTATCTGGCCACTTATGATGAGAAGGGAACAGCTGAACAGAAGCCTAACCCAAAGGGAAGGAAGAACAAGACAGTTTCCTACCAAGACAGATGGCAAGTTTGACCCGCCAACTCAAGGCTCAGCAAAAAATATTAGTCAGCCCTCCATATCCGCGGATTACACATCCTCGGATTCCACCATCCACAGCTTGATTTTTCAAAGAGGAAATCATGATTTTACTATGCCATTTTACTACCTCATTGTATAAAATGGGACTTTAGCATTCACAATTTTTGGTACAGCAGAGTCTCGCTTATCCAACATAAATGGGCCGGCAGGACCTTGGATAAGTGAAAATATTGGATTATAAGGAGGGATTAAGGGACAAGCTTATTAAACGTCAAATTATGTTATGATTTTACAAATTAAGCACCAAAACATCATGTTTTATAACAAATTGACAGAAAAAGCAGTTCGATACATGGTAATGTTATGTACTGTACTTACAAATTTAGCACCAAAACACTGCAATGCATTGAAACAGCTGTTAATCCAAACAGGAAGCAGACTGCCTTGGATAATACAGACCATTGGATGAGCAAAAGTTGGATAAGTGAGACTCTACTGTACTCCTAAGTAACATCGGAAGGAAGGTACCTTCATGTAAAAGACACTGTTTAACTAAGGTAAGATTAAACAGGTCCTGGAATTAAACCTCAGCAGATACCATGGGCCCATGTACTTACTGAGGAGGTTTTCTGCAAGATTTTGTAGCCCTGCCTTCTTTCTTACTCAATCATTCGACCAGAAGAGGGGCACTTGTGGATATCCAGATGTTTATGGGTTTATAACTAGAGCTCCAAAGTTATTTTACAAAGTAATTCATTCCAGACATATTTCCAAGGACAAAAATAATAGTTGTTCATTTATGTGTGTTAAAAAGGTAAAGGTTTTCCCCTGACATTAAGTCTAGTTGTGTCTGACTCTTGGGGGTGGTACTCATCTCCATTTCTAAGCTGAAGAGCTGGCGTTGTCCATAGACACCTCCAAGGTGATGTGGCCAGCATGACTGCATGGAGCACCGTTACCTTCCCACTGGAGAAGTACCTATTGATCTACTCACACTTGCATGCTTCTAAACTGCTACGTTGGCAGAAGCTGAGGCTAACAGCTGGAGCTCACCCCACTCCCCTGATTTAAACCACCGACCTTTTGGTCAGGAAGTTCAGCAGCTCAACGGTTTAACCCACTGCGCCACCAGAGGGGGGGGGGGCATTTTATGACTGTTACATCTGCATTTTCCCCTCAAAGATTTTTTTATGCTGTCTGCATGTCTTGTAACGATCAACCCTATCTGCAGAAGAGCACAGGGAGAAGGATAAAAGGGCCAGTAGTTCCACTAGCAGTAGGCAGCATCAAAGTTCATCTGCAAGACCTTTGCTTTAATAGGAGAGGGGCAGACTGCTACACCTGCCTAGGCAGTCACCTCCTTCTGAAAGAAGCCTCCAACAAGTGGCTGTCAACAAAGTAATGTTCATCCTCTCTCAGTGAAAATATCACACAAAGCTTGGGAAGAGGCAGTGTATAAGCAGAATAATAAAGTCAAGGGGGATGGCCTCTAATTTGTAACTTGTTAAAAGTGCAGCCTGCCAAATGCAGCCATCTATGTCTGTGGTGAAGATTTCCCTCTTATAAGGATCTGGGGAGCAATGAGTCATCTACAGAGGGCTAAATGGTTATCTGTTCCACAACAGAAACAGGGAAACGTGTGCAAGCAAGCAAGAGCTGGTATAGTTCAGTAGCTAAGAGCCTGCCTCTCCAATTTGAATCTTATCCTTTCAACAAATTACCTTAAGTGCCCTTTGGCAAGAAACTCTCTCTTAGGGTGCATCTACGCTGTAGAATTAATGCAGTTTGACACCACTTTAACTACCAAGGCACAATGCCATGTTTTCAGGTCTTCAGTCTTTAACTGCCATGCCTTAATGCTACAGAATTCTGGGGATCATTGTTTTAGGAGTTATTTGCCCTTATTTGTTTGTTTGTTTGTTTGTTTGTATTTATATCCCACCCTTCTCAACCCAAAAAGGACTCAGAGAGGCTTTACAGAACACACATGCGGCAAACATGGCAGATTCTTCCCATAGAGATGGGCGAAACATCAGGAGAAAATACTTCAGGAAAACTCACAGCAACCCAGTGATTTTGACCATGAAAGCCTTCGACAACACAGTTTCTGTTGGCACATGCCATTTGTTTGCCCTTCTCTGCCAAGTAGTGCTAGTGCCTACAATTGTGGAACTTCTAGTTTGGTTTATGCACCAGTGCTATGGGAGGAATCTGCCATAGATGTGGGCAAAACATCAGGAGATAATGCTTCTAGAACATGGCCATACAGCCCGGAAAGCTCACAGCAACCCACCAACAGAAACTGCTGCTAAACCTAACAGGAACATGTGCTAAGGTTTAGGGAAATAAAAAATATATTTGCCAAAATCCTATTACAAGCTTCCTTCAGTGCCAAGAATACACTCTTGCTCTTTCCCCAATTGGAGGGCTTTGATACATTTCATAGTCCCCTGGTACCTGACCCATCCCTGTGCATTTATGCCTATTTTGAAACCTGTGGAGTGTTAACAAGCCCCTCTTACCTTTTCCACTATTAAGTCATACAGAAGTGTCACAATGCGAATATGTAAAGTCTCCGTTCCTTTTTCTGTGCAAAGATCTCTGAGTACTTGTAGCCCTCCCAACTTGAGAAACTGCTGCTGAGCATAGGGAAAGTGGCGTAGCATTGACGACAAAGCAAAGAGAGCCTGGAAAGGAAAGGAAAACCAAATTATCTTCTTGGTCCATCAGTACTTTCTGGTGCTGTGTCTTTAACCAATACCCAAACATTCCCCCCATATCTAAAAAAAAAAAAAAACTATTTCTATATCCATGCCACAGTTATAAGGATTCATAACAATTCAGTGCTTAAAACAGGCATCCTCGAACTGTGACCCTTCAGATGTTTGGGCCTCCAACTCCCAGAAGCTCCAGCCAGTTTGTTCGCTGGTTAGGAATTCTGGGAATTGGTTGAAGATCTGCAGTTGGAGGATGCCTGAGTTAAAACAGAGGAGGAGAAAGGTGCCTTATAGAATGATTTGATGCACAACAGTCAGAAAATGAAATCTATGGAACAGACAAACATCTGTCTTAAACCCAGTGTTTCTGTGCTAAACACTCCTCACAAGGCATTTCTGCTGAAAGAAGGAAAAGAGATGAGAGAGATGGGAACTCTCACCCATCTCCCACCTGTAGTCTCCAAAAAGCAGCTCTTGAGGATTGAGATACTCTATAGAGCTGAGTGGGAGGTGGCACAGGAAAAAGTGGTCCAAATCACCTTTGCCTTCCTTAGGAAGACTCCCCACTGGATCTAAGGCAGTGGTTCTCAACCTGTGGGTCCCCAGGTGTTTTGGCCTACAACTCCCAGGAATCCCAGCCAGTTTACCAGCTATTAGGATTTCTGGGAGTTGAAGGCCAAAACATCTGGGGACCCACAGGTTGAGAACCACTGATCTAAGGCCTCTCCAGAAGGTCCCTTCTGGTTTATAAATTGGGATTTTCAAAATATATTTTCCTTGTGGGCACTTTGCTCTTTATAGAGCAATTGCATTACTAGTTGTGTAATATGAGGTGATCAGTGTAATGTTCGAATGAAAGAAGCAAGCTTATGAAATCACTGCAGGGAACATACATCAGCAAGAGGCAGGCAACAGACCTCTATTCAATCTGTCCACTGTTATGATGCGCATACTAGAAACAAGGGCTTGAAAAGGTGACAACTCCAAGAATCTCCTTGCTAGCATGGCAGATGTAGTTCAAAGAAGTAACTTCTCCAAACTGTGGTAGTAACACAAGGATTCAGCCTCCTTAGAAATCCTTGATCAGAGATTTCACCTTACTCAGGATGTCCTCACACCTATGTCCTTCCATGTTTTTTGTTTCCTTCCTTGGAATAATTCTGGCATGAACATAGCAGTGGAAGCTCCTATGGCAGGCATCCTCAAACTGTGGCCCTCCAGCTGTTTGGGCCTTCAAATCCCAGAATTCCCGACAATTGAACAAGATCGTTAGGGCTGCTGGGAGTTGGAGGCCCACACAGCTGGCCTTTGGTATCAAGTGGAAACTACAATAGTCTATTCTGCTCACGGACTAACCTGAAACATTCTCTTGATGGTACTTGATTCAGATGCAATTTGAGGGTGGCACTTTAAAAGGAAATCAGATATGGAAAAGGGGTATGGGATACTAAAATGATCAAGGGTCTGGAGAACAAGCCCTATGAGGAGTGGCTTTAGGAGCTGGGCATGTTTAGCCTGAAGAAGAGAAGGCTGAGAGGAGATATGATAGCCATGTATTATGTGAGAGGGAGAAGGGAGCAAGCTTGTTTTCTGCTTCTCTGGAGACTAGGACGCGGAACAATTGCCTTCAAACTACAAGAAAGAAGATTCCATCTGAACATGAGGAAGAACTTCCTGTGAGAGCCATTCAGCAGTGGAACTCTCTGCCCCGGAGTGTGGTGGAGGCTCCTTCTTTGGAGGCTTTTAAACAGAGGCTGGGTGGTCATCTGCCAGGGGTGCTTTGAATGCAATATTCCTGCTTCTTGGCATGGGGTTGGACTGGATGGCCCATGAGGTCTCTTCCAACTCTAGGATTCTATGATTCGCCACCCGGCTCCTGTGCCCATATTAAGGTTCCAGAAATCAGAGCTATAGGTTTGTCTTCAGATCTGTTGCAAGGAGACAATTTTCTGGACAGGACTGAGCACAGAGCATCTCCTTTCTTTCCAGTTCAGTCTGTTTCTCAATTACATCCTCTTCAAAAGTAGAGAATGTGCGCCTCTTTCTCCTTTATCTAGACTACAGCAAAGGCATACAGCGATGCTTCAATTCCCATGGCATCACAAATGAATGGAAAAGAAATCTCTATCATGTCCTCACGGTACCCGAATTCTGATACGTGTAAATATCTCCCTTCTTCTTAAGTGCTAACGCAAAGTGCATTCCAGCTAGTGCCGACCGATTTTCCTTTTTAGTCAGGGAACGGCGAGAAAGAAAGGCTGCAGAGGGAACTTGGCATCTACCTAGATTGCTTGTTTTTCATCCAAATTGCTTCGTGATTTTTTAATGCACAACTCAGGCACTGATTAGTACTCCCATTTATTTATTCCTATTTTTATTTTGGCTTTGCTTGATTATTGGAATGCTAGTGAAGACCTACAAATCGTACTCCACTTAATAATTGCCTCCCAGCAATTTCCTTTCCATCCCATGCTGTTAATTTTCCCCTTCGCAATTTTAAAATCTGCACAAATTCAAGCATCTTTTGCAAAAAAACCCCACAAAATAACATTTGGTGGTTGCCATGGCACCCATATATGTTTGATGCAGTGCACCAGAGGAGAGACTGAGGAGCAGCGTAGCTCTGATCCTCCAAAACTCCATGGGAAAGGTAATTAAAGCCGGATGACATGGCAAGTAGCAAACCGCTCCTGAGCAGAAACTCGGTCCAGTGTGATGCGGTTCAGCTGGGACTCAGAAAATGCAGGCTTAAGCCCTCACTGACCCATGAAACTTTTAGGTAGATTTTGGGCCAGCTTCACCTACATCAAAGAACTATTGTGAAAGAAAGTGGGGAATACAAGAACTGAGTGTTAGGAGTAGAGCTACAGGGATGGTACTATTATGGTGCTACTATGTGTGTCTTAAAGTCATTTCAGATTCATGGCAATTCTAAGGTAACCCTAAAATGGGGTTTTCTTGCCCAGATTTTTCAGACAGGGTTTTTCCTTTGCTTTCCTCTGAGGCTGAGGGAGTGTGATTTGCTCTAGGTCAGGGGTGTCAAACTCATTTTCACTGAGGGCCACATCAGACTTGTGGGTGCCTTCTAAAGACTGTTTTACATTGTAAGGCTGTATAAATGTAACTATATTACCCTGGCATTGGAGCCCCCGGTCGCACAATGTGCCGGCTGGATTGCTGACAAACAGGTTGGCAGTTCGAATCCGGGGAGCAGGGTGAGCTCCCATCTCATCTTTAGCTTCCCATGCGGGGACATGAGAGAAGCATCAAACATCAAACATCGAGGCATTCCCTAGGCAACAACCTTGCAGGTGGCCAATTCTCTCATACCAGAAGCAACTTGAAGTTTCTCAAATCACTCCTGACACGGAAAAGAAACCTGGCATTGAAAGCCTCATGGGCCACATAAAAGGAAGTGGTGGGCCAAATTCGTCCCGTGGGCCTTGTATTTGAAATGTGTGCCCTTCGTCATCCAATGGGTTTCCATGGCTAAGCAGGCATTCACATTCTAATCTCCAGTTTCGTAGTCCAATGCTGAAACCACTACACCATGCTGATTCTTACATATGGGCACTGCCCTCTTGTAAAAAAATATTGCCACCCAATGAAAGTTTTCTTCAGTCTCCAAATGTCTAGCATTGCAGTAACTTAAAACTCAATTTGAACATTTAGAGAGGTGTCCAAAAAAAGGGACAAGCAAAGCAAAGGAATAAGAAGACTGCGGATATAATAGTATTTGGTATAAATATTTTCAGTGCCTCACTCTCTTCCATGCTAGAAAAATGGGAACTGTAGAAACATTTCCTTAGTTGGGGAGAAATCTTATTTCGCAAGGGAATATCCTAGTTCCGCATCCCCACCTCCTGCAGCTATACCTTGGCTATGTATGATGTTCTGTACTCCCTGGAGAAAAGGTAAGATATAAATGTAACTGATAAAATTGCATGTCCATGCTCTACAAGCCCTCTCAATGATTTCTTGCCTGTGTCTTGCTGCTAGAAGCATCAAGCAGGGAAATCCTTCAGACAAGCTGCTGTGCTACACAGGGCAAAGACAGAAGTGAGTTGACCCTAAAGAGCCATGCAAATGGTTCTTTTTCATCAGGGGTAAACAAATCAAGAGACACAGCACACTCTCCTTGCCTTTCCCCACCCCAAAACTGCCGCCACTCTCCTTCTCAACCTTCTCAACCTTCCTAATGCCGCGGCCCCTTAATACAGTTCTTCATGTTGTGGGGACCCCCAAACATAACATTATTTTCATTGCTACTTCGTAATTGTAATTTTGCTACTATTATGAATCATAATGTAAACATCTGATATGCAGGATGTATTTTTATTGTTACAAATTGAACATAATTAAAGCATAATGATTAATCACAAAAACAATATAACAGCTAATGGGATTTGTAGCACCTTCAACTGATTCAGCTCTGACTTCCACAGACCTTCTCAGCCTTTTGGCTAAGATCAAATGTAGACTTGACAATGAGTGTAGACTTGATACTGAGACCTTCATGAATGATGGACCTGGACCATACTTGGCACACAGAACCCCCATGACCAATAAAAATTACTGGATGGGTTTTGGAGGAATTGACAGTGACTTAGGGGAGATGTAGTTCACCAACTCCAGAGAGCACCGTGAACCCAAAAAAGATGTATTTGTACCAAATTTAGCACAAATACCCGATACGCCCAAATTTGAATACTGGTGGGGTTGGGTAGATTGATTTTGTCATTTGGGAGTTGTAGTTGCTGGGATTTATAATTCACCTACAATCAAAGAGTATTCTGAACTCCACCAACAATAGAATTGGGCCAAACTTCCAAAATAGAACTTCTACGACAAAAAATACTGGAAAGGTTTGGTGGGCACTGACCTTGAGTTTTCGAGTTGTAGTTCACCTACATCCAGAGAGCACTGTGTACTCAGATGGATCTGGACAAAACTTGGCATGAATACTCAATATGCCCAAATTTGAACACAACAGAGGAGGGCTTTTGGTGGGAGGATTCACTGTCTGTTTCCAAAAAGGAAGAGAAGGACAGGTGGAGAGATCTTCAGCCTTCTTTGCCAAAGGGTTCCTAAGACCATCAGAAATATGTGTTTCCTGGTGGTCTTTGGTGACCCCTCTGAAACCCCCTCACACCTTCCGGGGTTCCTGTCCCCCAGGTTGACAATTTATTTATTTAAAAACTTTTATATCCCGATCTTCTCACCTCTGTAGAGGGACTCAGACCGGCTTACAGCAAGGATTCAATGCTACTAATACAAGTTAAAACATCATATAACAATACAAAGTTAAAATACATATAGATAAAATACATATACACCAAATCGCCATGGTCAAATCATGTTCAACTCAGTCCGCACATGTGGTCACTCTCTTTGGTTTGTAATCAGTCTCAGCCATTATTCTGGGAATGCTTCGTTCCATAACCAGGATTTCGCTAGCCTCCTGAAGGACAAGAGGGAGGGGGCAGATCTAATCTCGCTCGGGAGAGAGTTCCATAGCCGAGGGGTCACCACAGAGAAGGCCCTGTCTCTCGTCCCCACCAAACGCACTTGTGAAGGTGGTGGGACCAAGAGCAGGACCTCTCCGGAAGATCTTAATGTCCTTGATGGTTCATAGGGGAAAATATGTTCGGACAGGTAAACTGGGCCGGAACTATATAGAAACGCTGCCTTAAATGAAAAGGGACGTCAAGAAGATAGAAATTGCCTCTGTGCACCTACATGACAGAAGAATACTCCACTTCCTGCATGCCAGCTTACGTAGAGCATCTCCACACATAACAGGAATGATGATGGAGAGGAGAATATCCTCTTACACATGGAGATGCTTTGTATAATCTGGTATGCAGGAAGGATGATGTTCTGCATGTGGATGCACAGAGGAGATTCCTCCCATACATTCCTTCTGTCTCGACATCACACTCCACATGAACAAAGTGATGTCGAGACAGAAGGCATGTATGGGAGTGCCAGACCTTGCATATTTAGACTGCATGGAAAAGGAACACCTGCTTAGGATGTCAACACACAGGCCAAAACCACTCAGCATGGTTTATAAAAGCCTGGCATCTCGGAGCCTTCCTCCAAAGTAAGCTGGCTGGGAAAACTGGGCGTTATCAATCCCTTATTCATGAGCCTTCCTATAGAGTTCCCCTGAGGCACTACAGAGAGCATGCTGCAACTTGAAAAAGTAGCCAGCAGGACGTGTGATGTGAACATGCTCAAAGCAATTTGCAGAAAAAAGCCCTACAGTGTTATGTACTGAAGTGTGATCAGGAAAAAGCAATGGGAAGAGGAGGCTCCATATACAGCCCTTCCCTCACCCTTGTTAGTTTTTGGATGCTGCTAAGACAGAGATGGGCCACCCTTCCCTTCACCCCTGCCGCCAAATGCAAAATATACTATAAGAACCTATGTCTGGAAGACGGAAGGAAGCAAATCCTCCTGTCCACTCTTCTTTCCTTCAGGACACAAGCTGAGCGCTTTGTAAGATTAACAGTATACTCTGCGCAGCTTTCAGGGAAATGCCATAAATATTTTTCTGCAAGCACAGCTTTATATAAGGGTCTGCACTGAGAAAGGGATTTTCCCTCAGGAAACATTTTCCTCTTACATGAACATGCCCATCAGTCTCGCTTCTTTTTCTGTGGTGCGCACACACATTCAGAGAAGCTCCAGGGTTTTAAAACACAACTAAAGGCTAATATATTCCAGGGCACCCTTGTTAATACATTGACAGCAGAGCCCTGATTACACTGACACAGAGTGCATTATGAATACAGACAAGGCGGAAGTAAGTGTACTTGATGATTGCAAAAGAATGCTAAATTCAGGGTCTAGAAAAGTTATGGGGAGGAAGCAATAAATACCATAATCCCCCATACATAGGCATCACTGGGGGATTCTGGGAGCTGTCATCCAAAAAGAGTAATGTGTCCAAACTACAGCTGCATTTTCCAATTTCCAGCGGAACCGTGAACAGTTGTGGTCAACAACATCTTTGCTACTCTGCCTGATAAGGGTAAATGGATCTCACGCATCATAGAGCAAATTGATCACCGAAGAGCCAGTGAAGAACCAAGCCTCCAGCTCTCAATCAGTCTGTCCCGAACATTTAGCTAGGGGCCTTTATCAAGGCTTTGTCCCTCACAAAAAAATATCAAATATTGGTCACGGCTGGAGGCGGATTACTGAGCTGCATGAAGCAATTATCTCATTCTTCGAATGTCTACTCTGATGTTTATTAGACTCTGATACCCAGGCCTGCCAGAGGAATCAGTTAGTTTTCGTTTTGACAGTCAGTATTATGGGAAGTCTTCCCCGCAGTGCTGTAGACTATGCTATGCAAACTTCATACCCTCACTTTAGAAAGCTTCAGAACTATGATAGCATCAAAAAAGCCTAGACCCAGCGACAAGACAGCGCCACAAAAAATAGTTCCTCAGTATTATTCCATCTTGAGAAACCACATCTCCTGATACGAACCTGCCTGGGCCTGAGATCCTCAGGACAGACCCTCCTCTTGGTCCCTCCAGCATCTGAAGCCCTTTGGTGGGAACACGAGAAAGAGCCTTCTCTGTGGCTGCCCCTCGACTCTGGAACACCCCTTTTCCCAGAGAAGTCATAAGGACCTGCTCCCTGTTGTCCTTCTGGCAGCAGGCTAAGATATTTTTTTAATTCATGAAGGTTTTGGAAGAGGAACTATATACAACACAACAAACTAGGGGTTGTTGTGTTGTATATAGTTCAACAGGTTTTGAATGGCTTTAATGTTTTCATTGCTTTTTTATTGGAACCCCAGTGGTGCAATGGATTAAACCAGGGGTCCACAACCTTTTAAACAGAGGGCCAGGTCACAGTCCCTCAAAATGTTGGAAGGCCAGATTATAATTTGAAAAAAACATGAATGAATTCCTATGCACACTGCACATATCTTATTTGTAGTGCAAAAACACTTTAAAACAATACAATAATTAAAATGAAGAACAATTCAAACAAATATAAACTTATTAGTATTTCAATGGAAACTGTGGGCCTGCTTTTGGCTGTTGAGATAGGATTGTTGTTGTCATTGTTGTGTGCTTTCAAATCGTTTCAGACTGAGGTTGACCCTGAGCGAGGGCCAGGTAAATGATCTTGGAGAGCTGTATCCGGCCCTCGGGCCTTAGTTTGAGGACCCCTGGATTAAACCCTTGCATTGGCAGGACTGCTGACCAAATGGTCAGTGGTTTGAATCTGGGGAGCGGGGTGAGCTGCCATCTGTTAGCTCCAGCTTCTCATGACAGAAGCCCCCCACAAGATAGCAACACATCCAGGTATCCTTGTAGGCAGCCAAAATGGGAAAAAATGGTTTTTTATTATGTATTTTTAAAATGCCCAATATTTAGTTCTATTTTACTGTTTGCATACTTTAGATTTAAATTATGCTTTGTCTAATTTTAATTGTTAGCCACTTTGAGTGTCCTTGAGACAGAATGAATGAATGAGAGTAATACTGCACACTGACAATGTTGAATTCTTTCCCCCTCCCTTCAAAGGCCTTTCATGGTCCGTCCCACTAATTCAATATCAAATCTCTCCTTCCCTCTATCTCAATACAGTCATCCCTCCACATTTGTAGTTTTGACTTTTGCAGATTTGATTATTCATGGATTTGATCAACAATGACATCTCTAGCAGTCTCTGGGGCCTCTAGTACGTCTCTAAGGTCAACTTCCTCCAGTCATACTAAAGGACCCAGAGATTTCTAGAGAGAACACCTCTCTAGGAATCCCTAGGTCCTCCAATGCAATCCTCTGTTTAGCTACCTGTTAATTATAGCACTTTGAACTGGAAGCAGGAAACAGCCAGAGCAGGAGAACTAAAAAAGAAGGCCTCCTGTCCTCTAGAACCCATGATCTCAGAAAGCCAGCCACCTGCAGACCATGACAAAGGGGTGACAGAATCTCAGAGAACAAAAGGTCTTCCAGTTATTGTTGGACTGCAGGTCACATCAGGCAACAGCCAGTAGGTTAGAGATATTTTTCCTGTGTGAAACAACAACATTTGGTTCACCGTTCTCATCTGTCTTGCAAGGATTAAAGTCTCTCAGTGGTGTAGCAGGTTAAACTGCTGATCTGCTTAACTTGCTGACTGAAAGGTCGGTGGTTTGAATCCGGGGATTGGGATGAGCTTCTGCTGTTAGCCCCAGCTTCTGCCAACCTAGCTGTTTGAAAACATGCAAATGTGAGCAGATCAATGGGTACCGCTTCAACAGGAAGGTAATGGCGCTCCATGCAGTCATGCCAGGCACATGGCCTTAGAGGTGTCTACAGACAATGCCGGCTCTTTGGCTTAGAAATGGAGATGAGCGCCAACCCCCAGATTCGAACACAACTAGACTTAATGTCAAGGAAAATCTTTACCTTTACTGTTGCTGTTCCTCTAGCCCCCAACTGCAGACAAGCAGTCTTTTGTGGACTATGTCAATGTATCTTGATTAACCAACAGGGAAAAATACACAGTGTATCTAAAGTAAATATTACAGGCAGATCATCAGGATCAGAGGTACAGAATGCCTATGGCTTAATGGCAGAGCTTATGCCTGGATGCAGAAGGTCTCCATTCAGTATCCAACTGACTCTTGTCAGGAACCACTAGAAAGCTGCCCCCAATAAATATACAAGATACTAGACTGGGCTAAGGGGACCATCTAATTTACCAAAATGTGACTTACTGTTCTATAGGGTAATATATATCTCATTCTCAAATACCATGGTGTAGTGGCTTGAGCACTGCACTACAACTGTGGAGAACTGGATTCAGATCTGTGGTTTGATATGAAATCTCAGTCTGAGAAGTCACTCTCTCCGAGAGAAGCAAAAGCAAAACCCTTTTGAACAAAGCCCTCTGATAGATTTTGTCTTTGAGTCATCCAAAGTTGGAAACTACCTAAAGGTACACAACAATCCCTCTGAAATAAACCTTTAAAATAAAATAATGTGGTGATCTATGAAAGGTCAACAACGTTTGGACACTCATTTTTTTTGGAGTTCAACGACCCAGAAGATCCAGCTCTCATAGAAATATCCTTAATGGTAAGGGTTGAGAGTGATGTATTAAAATGTCCTCAGGGCCAGAGGTTCTCCACTACCGAGCAATAATGCCAAATACAACTGAGAAGTCTAGCAAAGCAATGTTTTCGTCAACCAACCTCATATGCTGACTGTTCACTAGAACAATTTAGTCCTTGATCCTGAAGAACACTGAATGCTTGAAATGTGGTAGGTATTAATATTATACACACACTGTAGCTAAAGCATACTGAAGAATGAATTCAATTAGCAAAATAAAAGGACTAAAGATAATTGGAACGTGCACTTGAAGGACCACAGCAAAGCATATTAATAAAGCATGCCAGAAAATAGGAATCCTTCTTTACTAAAGCCCTGATATAAACACACCAGGTAGCAATCATATCCTCCTTTATTATGGGGAGTTTTGAACTTTGTTGATCAACACACAAACTGTATCACAGGAGGAGGATGGGCCTTACTGGAAAGGTGGAAAATTGGGCCTGAGATCAAAACAGCATGACCTTATACCTTCAATCACTAAGTAATACCATCAAATTTGATCTGAATTGATTAAGTGGCTCTGTTTTGCTAGTAGGAAAATATATGCTTCTATAAAATGCAAGGGAGCTCTTACAATATAATCTATATTTTTGTACTGAATTCTTCACTACTGCAAGTCTGAGCAATAGCAGAACATGAATTTTGTGAAGCCATTTGCACCTGAATGATATAATCTCACCATAAAACTTTACTCAGCAGGTGCTAGATTGAATTGTCTGCCGTCAATCACCACTTCTAGATCATGTGCATCCCACTTTTGGTTTCAAACACATCATACCAGAGCTTAGAAACATTAACTTTGCTAGATGACAGCTCTCCAAAGCTGCCAACCAGATATGCCAGTAGACAGGCTACTGAGGAATTCTGGGAACTGTGATAGAAAAAAGTAACTTCTCCTTGCAGGAGCTAAAATAATAATAATAATTATTATTATTATTATTATTAAGAATATTATGCCCCAATAAATGTAACTCAGTTCATTTATACACCAACACATGTAATAAAGTTCCTGTTTGAAATTATCATTTCAATAAACTTCAGGTGTCAGCGGTGGCCAGGAGCGCCTTTACACAATGAAAACTTGTGTGCCAGCTGCGTCCATACCTTGATACACCAGATCTAGCCATTAAAGTCCACACCTTAGTTACAGCCCATTTGGACTACTGCAACACTCTCTACATGGGGCTGCCTTTGAAGATAGTTTGGAAACTTCAACTAGTTCAGAGATCGGCAGCCAGGTTATTAACTGGAGCGTCACATAGGGAGCGAACTACTCCAATGTTGCAGCAGCTCCACTGGCTGCCGGTCTGCTTCCAGGCTAAATATAACATGCTGGTTATTACCTATAAGGCCTAAACAGTTCAGACCCAGGCTATTTAACTAACCACATCTCTGCATATAAATCAAAACGAAACTTGCGATCAGCAGAGGAGGCCCTGCTCTCGGTCCCACTCCCGTCTCAAGCACAGTTAGTGGGAACAAGAGAGGGGTCCTTCTCTGTGAGACGCCAGATCTAGCCATGGTAGTCCACACCTTAGTTACATCTCATTTAGACTACTGCAATGCTCTCTATGTGGGGCTGACTTTTAAGATAGTTTGGGAGCTTCAGCTACTTCAGACATTAGTCAGGTTACTAACTGGAATGCCGCTTATTAAAAGAAGTACTCTAATGTTGCAGCCATTCCACTAGCTGCTAGTCTGCTTCCAGGCTAAATAGAAAGTGCTGGTTATTACCAATAAGGTCCTAAACGGTTTGAGCCCAGGCTATTTAATTAACCGCATCTCTGAATATAAACAAACATGGATACTGAGGTCAGTGGATGAGGCCCTGCTCTCGGTCCCTAAACAGTTCGGGCCCAGGTTATTTAACTGACTGCATCTCTGCATATTAACCAAAACCGACACTGTGGTCAGCAGAGGAAGCCCTGCCCTCGGTCCCACCCCCATCTCAAGCGCGGTTGGTGAGAACAAGAGAGGGGTCCTTGTCCGTGATCACCCTCCACCTCTGGAACTCCCTCCCCAAGACGTAAAACCCATCTTTGCACCATAGCCTATGGAAAGGAGGAAGACTAGAACATTTTAATATGTAACCTTGTTTGGATACTGAAAATCCACCCTGGTGCTGTTGGCTGTTGTACATCATTATTTTATATAACATCTTCATCGTTTTATACTTCTAAGGCACTTTAATTATTTAGATCTTATTATGATATAAATGTGTATTATGAAGTTTGTTTGTTTTGAATTACTTATTTGTTTGGTTAGTCATTATAAGTTTTACTGATGCTATTTTATTTATTTATTGTTTTGTTTTGATTTGGTTTGTTTGTTTATTATAGCATTGAATGTTTGCCACTTTCTGCCTAGAAACCACCCTGAGCACCCCCCCTCCCCCCGGGGAGATAGAGCGGGTTACAAATAAAGTTTTTAAATTATTATTATTATTATTATTATTATTATTATTATTATTATATGGGGTCGTACTGAACACAATCTTCATGCAGAACAATCACATCGCAAACACATATCAATGACTAGGTGTCATTGCTCAACGTGAACTCCATAATGCAAAATGCACAAAACATAGCCACAATGTACAGCGTTGCTGTATGTTCAACTTTGTTTCTGCTGCTATTAGCAGAATATGTCTGTTACATTATGGCAAATACTTTGCCCTGCAGGCATAGCATGACTTAGATATGGGTATCTGACTTATGGAACGCTATCCTTTGTGGTCAACACTACACCTGCCCTAGGGATAAGCCAAAACATCTTGTTGCCTGAGGCAAAGGACAACATCATGCATATCTTACTTCCCTTATTGAACTCTGGGTTTAGCCCTAATTTTAAAAGAACAATCTAAGGTGCCAACATCAGCTCAGTATCTTGAACAACCCTTTTAAAACCCAGATTCACCAATCTTCTGACCTGGAAGCCATGAGACACCACTGCTGGTGACAAAATAATATCTTCTATCATAACTGAGAATGGCAGACTAGTTTAAGGGGTGTAGGACAGGCCATATGAGATACACAATTGCTATCCCCCACAAAAAGGAAAAGTGGTGAGTGCAGCCATGAAGAATAGCTGGGGAAATGCAAGACTATCCCCTAGGTCCTGCCATTTAGGGCAGTTTCTTCTATGTACTCAATGGAAGGGCCAGCTCAGATCTGAACTTCAGGCAGAACTTGGTGAAAAATTAAATATGTCATCAAGCACACAAATGTCTAAGCAAAGGAATACACGCCTTCTTAATTTCAGGACAGACTCTGATCCAGTGCCTTTGCCCAATTACTAGGTTCACAGTCATACACACAATATCACTTTAGTCATTAAGCTTCAACCTGTGGTCTCCACGTGTTTTGGGACTCCAACTCACAAAAGTCCCAGCTAGTTTAGTCAACTGTCTGAAATTCTGGGAGCTGAAGTCCAAAACATCAGGAGGACCAAAGGTTGGGAACTACTGTTTCAGATCTACTGAGGCCAATGCACATTGTGTTTCTAGAAAGATCAGCTAAAAATTACAATTCAAAATGCATGTATACATAGACCTCTGAGAGGAGGGGTCAACTGTACACTGCTGCCCTCTTACCTTTTTCTTCACAGCCAGAGACTGATCTGTAGCCAAAATAACCAGCAATTTTTGCAAAGCACCTCCCTCAATTGCTGCAACTTGTACTCTGGGGTTACTGAAAAGAGAGGCAAGAGAAGTGCATTTGAGTCAAAGACAGTCTGGTGATCTTTAAACTTTACAGCAATCTGGCTTCCACAAGAGATACTTGTGAGGCAAGCTATTTGGAACAAAACATTGCAAGGATTTTAATGAACATGAAGCCCTTGGGCAAGAGAATATGCAGTACTCAAAAAAGCACTGGTGACTATTTTGCCTCAGATATCGCCACCTGGTGGTGAGAAACATGACAATGTGAGACTAGCAGCTCATTTTTAGGATATGTGGCTAATATTTCTGAAAGAGACAACAGTAAAGCATCACCGTATTCTTGCCAAAAAAAAATATGATCAAATTAATGGGACTGCTATAAGTCAGTGATAACTTTAAGGTACTTACACACAGATGAATGCATTCCATTTAAAGCACACAGCTACCTGCAGTCAGTCCCTTTTCTAACAACTAAAGAATAGGTAAAGGTTTCCCCTTGACATTAAGTCTAGTCATATGGTGGGTGATGCTCATCTCCATTTCTAAGACCAAAAGCTAGCATTGTTCATAGTAGCCTCCTAGATCATGTGGCCAGCATGACTTCATAGTAGCCTCCTAGATCATGTGGCCAGCATGACTTCATGGAGCGCCACCAAAGTAGTACCTATTGATCTACACACATTTGCATGTTTTCAAACTGCTAGGTTAGCAGAAGCTGGGGCTAACTGTGGGAGCTCACCCTGCTCCCTGGATTTGAACTGCCAACCTTAACCCGCAGCACCAACTATAAAATAGGAATATTCAAATTCTAACTTTAAAAGGTATGTGAGGGTGTAGCTACTGGGTGCCAATGAGGGCATAGCCCCTTCCCAAATAAGATCTCTGCCCCCCCCCCCAATAATGTTTAGTTTAGTCTCCAAATTTCTAGCATTGCAGTAACTTATAAAGGTCCATTTAGAAGTGCTATTCAGGTATATAAAAGGGGGTAGCAAAGTTATCAATCAAATATAAGAGTTCTAGCTGTGAAAAAGTTTGCTATGGCAAAAATTTGAGGACTGAAATGTACTTTCATGTGGAGCAGCAAATTCTTATGGAGGAGACTGCCCTCAGCATCACCACCCAGCTTCAACTGCATTTCTGGGGAGAAACAACTTTACACCTTTTGACAGTGTTCCTGTAACTTTTCATTACAAGGGGATAGCCTTGTTCAATAGTGGAAGAGAAAAACTGTAAGGTTCAATACTGGTTCATGATGTGCCTGTGCTGTGGTAATAAAGAAGCTGAAGGGAAGAGGCAGCAGCTTAGAGATTCCAGTGCTTCCGTGTTTCTCATTCATTACATTCATTTCAGGGATGGAAAGAACAAAGAGTGACTTTCAAAAATGTAACTTTTGGCGTCTAAGTCAGAAGCACCCCCATCTATCCCAACTGCCACTGCCCTGACTGTGGAAGAAGAAGAAACACACATGGCACCATCACGCCTAGACCCAGAAGCAGAAGCAAAGACTCTTTCTATTTCCAAACTGCCATTCTTTTGGCCTTGGAAGAAGAATGGAAGAGGAAGGTTTAGCTCCATCATGCCTTGGCAAAGAGGCAGATTAAAGGTGTCCCTCCATCCCAACTGTCACTACCCTCTTTGTGACAGGAGAGAAGGATAGGCAAGCACATCGCCATTATGCCTAAACGGTTCTGGCCCAACTTACCTGTCCGAACGCATCTCCCTTTATGAACCCTCCAGGACTTTAAGATCATCTGGGGAGGCCCTGCTCTCAGTCCCATCTTTGTCACAAGTATGGCTGGCGGGGACAAGAGACAGGGCCTTCTCAGTGGTGGCCCCTTGGCTATGGAATGCCCTCCCTAAGGACAATAGATCAGCCCCCTCTCTTTTAACATTTCGAAAGAGAGTTAAGACTTGGCTCTTTGAGCAGGCATTTCCAAATACAGTGTAACAGATATAGGAAAATGGAATGGTTGATGATGTGATTGGACAATGTTTTTAATAGGAGACCCTAATGTTCATGTTTTTATTGATTTTGTTATGGTTTTATTATCCAATTGTTTTTATTGTATTGCTATTGTATTTTATGGTCTTGGCACCAACTGTAAACCGCCCCGAGTCACTTACGGGCTGAGAGGGATGGTATATAAATATAGTAAATAAATAAATAAATAGGTCCAGATGCCAATGAAAGTTTTTTTTTCTATCCTGACCACAATTGCCCTGGCTTTAGAGCAGTGGTTCTCACACTGTGGGTCCCCAGGTGTTTCTGCCTACAACTCCCAGAAATCCCAGCCAGTTTACCAGCTGTTAGATTTCTGGGAGTTGAAGGCCAAAATATCTAGAGAACCACTGCTTTAGAAGGAGAGAAGATCTAATAATATCTACTGGACTTCACCCCCGTCCCCACTGCCTTTCCCTTTTCCTTGTGTTATTTAGACTGTAAGGTTAAGGGCAGGGAATTGTGAAATCAAGCATCTGTAAGACATTCGAAAGCCTTGTGGTTGGAAAGCTGGGTATAAATACGCTCATTCATTAAATTTAATTGCTTATTTTTTACTCTGGTTCAAACACAGAGAAACCTTTGGAAAAAAAGAGGAATGTTTGATACCTGACAACTATTGCTTTCACACTTTATCACGAAGGGATCTCTTTGGCTTTTATATAACACCAAAACATTTATAAACTTTTTAATGACCATGGACTTCCTTGGATGTAGTTCATGCTATGCATCTTAGAAAGTACATTTAGGGTGCATCTAGTTCTACAGGGCCGATGTACTCTTAAGCTTACAAAAGCTTATGCTACCAACTAAGTTATCTCAGTAAGTCTCTAAGGTGCTACAACGGTATCCCCAAACTGCGGCCCTCCAGCTGTTTGGACCTCCAACTCCCAGAAGTCCCAACAAATTTGTTCAATTATCAGGAATTCTGGGAGTTGAAGGCCCAGACAGCTGGGGGACCGCAGTTTGAGGATACCTGCGCTACAAGATCCCTTTACACACTGACGTAAAGATTAATGCATTTTTCAGCTTACAGTGAGACACAACAGGCATTCCCAATCATTCCCAAAGAGAAAAGCTGTTGTGAGAAATGACAATGAGAGGAAAACAAGCCTTTAAAAATAGCAGGCAGTGCCAGCTACCATATGAGCATAATACTGCAGTGCAATAAACATTTCAGGACTGACCATAAGTGATAGATGGATGTTTAGCGGTTGGGAAAGGCACCGCATTTGGAAGGGGGGGGGGAATACTGGATAATCAGCAATGCAATAGCAAATGAAGTATGGCCAATGTTAAATTGAACTAATGTCAGTGAGGTACAGAGAGCATGAAGCTTTCATGCTCTTAAATGCAAATTTATTAATGGCACACCCTTCCTTCACTAGACGGCTGCTCTAGCAAGGGACTCTCTCTCTAATGCGCTCTCCCTTGAATTTTCTTTATACTAATTAATAGAATAATCCACTCACTTTATGTTACATCTGTTCCTTGCTTTTTAAAAAGAAAAACCCAACTCATTCCCTACTTCTCTCTGGCTCTTCTGTTTCTATTAACATGATGATTTATTCAAACACTTATTATCCCCGTCTGTTCACAATCTAATTCTAGGATCATCTTTTCAGATCAAAAAAGAATGAATCTATTTCCCTCTGAAAAAGTAAACACAACAATTCAGACACACTCCCCTGCCCCTCAAGGATTACAAAAGGGCCAAATTCTCTTTAGTTCATCTGGTAAACTTTAAGTATGATGTAACCTTTATATATATATACCACTTCCCTCAAAATGGCACTGAGCTGCTGAACTTGTTGACCAAAAGGTCAGCGATTCAAATCCAGGGAGTGGGGTGAGCTCCTGCTGTTAGCCCCAGTTTGTGTCCAATTCTGGGCACCACAATTGAGGAGAGATATTGACAAGCTGGAATGTGTCCAGAGGAGGGTGACTAAAATGATCAGGGGTCTGGAGAACAAGCCCTATGAGGAGCGGCTTAAGGAGCTGGGCATGTTTAGCCTGTAGAAGAGAAGGCTGAGAGGAGACATGATAGCCATGTATAAATATGTGAGAGGAACTCACAGGGAGGAGGGAGCGAATTTGTTTTCTGCTGCCCTGGAGACTAGGCAATGGCTTCAAACTACAAGAGAGGTGATTCCTTCTGAACATGAAGAAGAACTTCCTGACTGTGAGAGCCGTTCAGCAATGGAATCTCTGCCCTGGAGTCTGGTGGAGGCTCCTTTTTGGAAGCTTTTAAACAGAAGCTGGGTGGCCATCTGACAGGGGTGCTTTGAATGCAATATTCCTGCTTCTTGGGAGGGGGATGGACTGGATGGCCCATGAGGTCTCTTCCAACTCTATGATTCTATGATTCTGCCAATCTAGCAGTTCAAAAACATGCAACATTTGAGTAGATCAATAGGTACCGCTCATGCAGGAAGGTAACGGTACTCCATGCCGGACACATGACCTTGGAGTTGTCTATGGACAACGCCAACTCTTTGGGTTAGAAATGGAGATTATCAGTAATTCAGACACAAACCACTAGCCTCATCCAGGCTCAGCTGATGGTCTGTACCACATTGCCAAGCTCACAAGAAGCATTGGCTACAAGAGTCACAACACGTGGTGGAAGCAGTTACGTTTCACCGGGATCTCCCAATTGCATAATCCACACGAAAACTTCTTCATAATCTAAATGACAAATCTTAAAACTTTAGGAGGTTACAATTCTGGGTAAATACAATATTATTCACCTGAAGTTTTCCATAGGCATGGCACCACCACCAAGACATCTCTATTTGGTTCTGATTGTTCTCACCAAACTTAACTCAGATGATGGCAGCCCTCAGAGAAGAGCTTAAGATACAGCTTAGTGACAGGGCAACTCTGTACTGAAGACTGTCCAGAAAACACCAAAAAATAAAGTCTGCTTTCTATTGAGAGGTAGCATTTTGAGTCCAAAATGTACATGGGAGCCAACCGCTTCTGTTTCTGTTTGACATGATCTCTCAATCTGTTCTCTTGCTAGTCATTTGAACAGTTCTTCAGTATTTTGTTACAGTTGCATTTTCTGGACCCACCCCAATGGTAGTCCCAACAATCCAATTCGGAAGCTATCAGATGACTGATAACCACAGCCAGATTATTACTGTCCAATAGAAAGTCAGCATGGTGTAGTGCTATGACTCTGGAGAACAGGGTTCAAATACCTGCTCAGCTGTACAAACCCCATTGGGTGACCTTCTGCAAGTCACACTCTCACACTCTATGACTCAGGAAGGCAAGGGTAAACCCTCTCCAAACAAATCTTGCCAAGAAAAAAACATGATAGGTTTGTTTTAGGATCATCATACATTGGAAATGACTTGAAGGCACACAACAACAGTAACAATGGAAGGTCACAGTCAGCATAACTTTCAACCCTAACTGAAAGACAACACTTTACTTCACTATCACCCCAATGACAAAATACAATCTATGAACAGCACAGAGCACACTATATCCTTTTTGAAGAGTGCATCCATTTCCATAATTGGTTGAACACCATCATCCTATGCAGACAAACCTTTTACCAGCTGTACCTCTAATGTGGTGGGAAAAAGTTTCATCCAGTTCAGTACTGCTTCTGTGGAGCCCCCAGTGGCGTAATAGGTTAAACCCTTGTGCCAGCAGGACTGCTGACCAAAAGGTTGACAGTTTGAATCCAGGAAGTGGGGTCAGCCCCCATCTGTCAGCTCCAGCTCCTCATGCAGGAACATGATAGTAGCCTCCCAAAGGGTGGTAAAACATCTGGGTGTCCCCTGGGCAGCATCCTTGCAGACGGCCAATTCTCTCTCACCAGAAGCGTCTTGCAGTTTCTCAAGTTGCTCCTGACATGACCAAAAAAAAAACCTCGGAGAGTGAAGAGAGTGCTGACTGGAAACAGCCAGGAAGGAAATGGCTGCCAGGTTTCTGAAGCCTGATCATTTCTAAGGCATGAAGCATATTTTAAAGTCGCTCCTGACATGAAAAAAAAAATTACAGCTTCTAGAAATCTGGTTCAGTACTAGCACTGAAGGCTTCTGAATGACTGATAGAAAAAGATCACTACTGTATATTATACAGCTGGAAAACATACATGAAGTACATAAATATTACCTTCTCTGCCAGCCCACCAATGAAAACCAGTAGGTCCATCTCAACTTCTTGGGCTCGGTACTCTCTCTCCAGGGCCCTTTCTGTTCCTACAGTTTTCCATTCACTGCACTCTGAAACACATCCACCACTATAATTCACACCAACAAACATCAACTAAAGTGGGGTTATTTCACCTGTGGGTCCATGGAAGAACTTCACAGCACTCTTCAACTGGGCACAAAAATATGAATTATTTTCTTCTAGCTTAGATTTCTGTTACTCTGAAAATTGTGCTTAAGTGTCTTGTTCCAGGGAGGGGAGATCATAATGTGTTGGAATTTGTAAATGTAAATAAACAGACGCTTTACCACTGTTTCTGGACCAAAATATACCCTGCAGTATAATAATGTGTCACTCAGATTTGTGTAACGAGTAACAGTAACTTTACTTCAGTTCAAAATATCAAACAGAGTAACAATATATACAGCAGTCTCTCTGAATTCTTACAGAGAACAGCGGGAATAAACAGTCCTTTAAAACCAGGGGTCTTTTTAAACAGAGGGCCAGGTCACAGTCCCTCAAACTGTTGGAGAGCCAGATTATAATTTAAAAAAAAACATGAATGAATTCCTATGCACACTGCAATATCTTATTTGTAGTTCAAAAACACTTAAAAACAATGCAATAATTAAAATGAAGAACAATTTTAACAAATATAAACATATTAGTATTTCAATGGGAAGAGTGGGCCTGCTTTTAGCTGATAATATAGGATTGTTGTTGGTGGTGGTGTGCTTTCAAATCATTTCAGACTTAGGTTGACCCTGAGCAAGGGCCGGGTAAATGACCTTGGAGGGCCATATCCGGCCCTGGCCCATAGTTTGAGGTTCATAGAATCATAGAATCAAAGAGTTGGAAGAGACCTCATGGGCCATCCAGTCCACCCCCTGCCAAGAAGCAGGAATATTGCATTCAAATCACCCCTGACAGATGGCCACCCAGCCTCTGTTTAAAAGCTTCCAAAGAAGGAGCCTCCACCACACACCGGGGCAGAGAGTTCCACTGCTGAACGGCTCTCACAGTCAGGAAGTTCTTCCTAATGTTCAGATGGAATCTCCTCTCTTGTAGTTTGAAGCCATTGTTCCGCATCCTAGTCTCCAAGGAAGCAGAAAACAAGCTTGCTCCCTCCTCCCTGTGGTTTCCTCTCACATATTTATACATGGCTATCATATCTCCTCTCAGTCTTCTCTGTTTTAAACAGTCTTTAAAATATGCTTCATGCCTTAGAAATGATCAGGCTTTAGAGAGCTGGCAGCCAATCCTTCCTGGCTGTTTCCAGTCAGCACTCTCTTCACTCTCTGAGGTGAAAGTGGCAGTTAAAACTGTTTGTCTCAGCAGCAAGCAAGAGACAGTAGCCAATCAGAATTCTGGCTCCTGGCATGCTCAGCCAATCAGCTGCCGGCACATGCCTTTCCAGTCAATCCATTTACATCATTATGTCTTTTTACAAACCCTCACATAATGTTCATCAGATTTTCAAAGGAGCCAATAGGCCCTAGAGCAGTGGTTTTCAACCTGTGGGTCCCCAGGTGTTTTGGCCTACAACTCGCAGAAATCCCAGCCAGTTTACCAGCTGTTAGGAGTTCCGGGAGTTGAAGGCCAAAACATCTGGGAACCCACAGGTTGAGAAACACTGTGCTAAAAGGTCAAAACCCACTGAACTAAGACTTGCATATGACCATTCTTCTCACCCTTCCCTCCTATTTCAGCATCTATTGGGGTGGTTATATTTAGTGCCCAGAACCTTCTGATCCAGCCTTAGATGGTTGCGTCTGCATTCATTTCTCCTCAAAGACCAGCTCAAGTTTTACTAACAAATAAAATGCTGCTCGCATTAGTCAGCTTGCAAATCATTTTATGAATGCAATCATAATTACTACATTTGATCAACCCCTTAAAAATGTATAGGCACCACGGAGCGAAGCTGGAAGGCTAGCTTCGCTCAGTGTGGCCACCCCACACTGCGACTCCTCCCCGGCAAGGTGTGTGCCACCTTGTTTGCAAAGTAGCTCCTATTGTTCTCTACAAAGCCTGACGCTCTCCAGTTAAGAAGGCCCGTCCTCAGCAACTGTTGCCATGGTTATTCTCCTTCGGTGCCTTCCTGAAGAGGAGGCTGTATTGAATGCAGGATTGTTTCGAGCAGCTGTTATTTATGTGGCAGGAGTTGTGAATAATGGCCGAGAAAAGCAGCAGCCCCTGCGTTTGTTGCGGGGAGGTCAGTCCTATCACCTTCTGATCCCGGCTAAATTAAAGCACGTCGTTGTGGAAAGCCCTACTAAATAGGCCCAGAAGAAGAAATGCTTCCTAAAGGGAACAAAAGGATTTATCTGAAGTGAATACCTATAAGAAGGCATCCTTTATGGGGAAACCTACGTGCAGACAGTCAGTCACAGAAGGTCACAATAGGACAGGAATGCTAAAATGGATGAATATACCATGACTGGGTGCAGCTAAGTTAGTTTAACAACACAGCTATGTGTGACAATCACCATTCCTTTCCAAAATATATGCTGGAGAAAAGCCCCAAGACCTAAGCTTAGAACTATGGGACCCTGTGTTTCAGGCCAAATGGGATGGGAAGAGAGTGATTCCTGGGCGCCCCTATCTAAAATGATGTACAGTGTTGTTGTTGTTGTTGTTGTTGTTGTTGTTGTTATTATTATTATTAACTTTATTTGTACCCCGCTAGCATCTCCCAAAGGACTCGATGCGGCTTACAAAGGCCAAGGCCTCAAAACACAACATAACAATACAAAACCTATAGCAAATTAAAAACAGTTAAAGCAATATTAAACAACAAGCAATAAACAATACGTCAAGACACTATAAAACTGGACTGGGCCAGAGTAATGGGTACAGGATTAAAAGTGCTGATGTGACAGGTGATATGTAAGGATTATAGGGTAAGTGCAGTGTGCAGTGTGCAGCAATCTTAATTCTAATAAAGTGCTTCTGGGACTTGTTATTGGAGTTTTCTATTCTGGAAAGGCACATCGGAACAGCCAGGTCTTCAAGTTCTTTCTAAAGACTGCCAATGTAGGGGCTTGTCTAAGATCTTTTGGGAGGGTGTTCCAGAGTCGGGGGGCCACCACAGAAAAGGCCCTGTCTCGCGTCCCCATCAAATGCGCCTGTGACGCAGGCGGAATCACGAGCAGGGCCTCTCCGGATGAAAGAAGTGAGCACGTGGGTTCATAAACGGAGATGCGGTCACAAAGTGTTCACTGGGGTTTGGATCCAGACCCCCTGCGGAAACCAAAGTCCATTGATGTTCAAGTCCCATTCAAATACAATGGCATAGCAAACTAGAGTCCCTTATATAAAACAACAAAATCAAAGTTTGCCTTTTGAAATTAAAATCTTTCTATTTATATAAAAGTCATTGTATATATGTATGCATGTATGTTGGTTGACTTGTACCACAAAGGCTCCTACGTAACTAGATGGATCTGGATCAAACTTGGCACACATACCCTTCATTCTCTAAATAATGGAGGGATTTGAACTTAAGAGGACCAGAGGCTGGTGGGGCGGGCAGATTCTTCCCTTCCTTTGCAGGATCAAAGTGGTTAGCTGTGGCTAGGTGAAGTGGCCCTCTGTCATGTGATTAGGAAATCATCTGACAAACGGCCACTTCACCTAGCCACAGGAGCAAAAGGAGTGAAGCACATTTGTGGTTGGTAGATGATGTGTATGAGGGGAAGTGGGGAAGGAAGGAAAGGGGAATGGGAGATAGATATGAGAGGAGTAAGAGAAAGAAAGAAAGAGAAAAAAGTAAAGAGACAGGAAGAAAGAAGGAAGAGAGGAAGAAAGAAAAAGGAAGGAAGGAAGAGAAAGGAAAGGGGGAAAGTATGAGAGGAGGAAGGAAAGAAAGAAAGAGAAAGAAGGGAAAAGAAAGGAGGAGAGAAGGAAGAAAGGGAAGAAGGAAGGGAGAGAGGAAATGGAGAAGGTGTGTGTGGAAAAGCAAGGGAAGAAAGAAAAAAGACAAAGAAAGAAAGAAAGAAAAGAGAGAAGGAAAAGGTGTATGTGGGAAATGGAGGAAGACAAGAAAGAGTCAGAAGGAAAGGCTGCCAGAGCATAGCCATTGAGACATTTCAGAGCAAAAGGGAGAAAGCAAGAAGGCAGCTCGAGAGGGAGAGGGAGAGAGAGAGAGGGAGAATACACACACATTTGCACACATTCACCCACATATCTGGTGGCACAGCAGGTTAAACCACTGAGCTCCTGAACTTGGTGATCGAAAGGTTGGAGGTTCGAATCCAGGGAGCGAGGTGAGTTCCCGCTGCTAGACCCAGCTTCTGCTAACCTAGCAGTTCAAAAACATGCAAATGTGAGTAGATCAATAGGAATCGCTTCTGCAGGAAGATAATGCACTCCATGCAGTCATCCTGGTCACATGATCTTGGAAGTGTCTATGGACAATGCCAGTTCTTCAGCTTAGAAATGAAGATGAGCACCACCCCCCAGAATCGGACATGACTAGACTTAATGTTAGGGAAAACCTTTATTTTATATATATAGGGATTCATGGATGCAAATCTCTGGATATAGAGGGCCCAATGTATTCCCCATTGGATGGCAACCACGAGCAGAAAAAACTATAGGTCAACCCAAACTCCAAAATACACACAGCTGATCATTAGGCCAATTAGAAGGCTCCAAAACATTGTGCTAATTTTCGTTCATTCACTTCTACATGAGATGGTATGTAGCTCATGCAGTGGAGAAGAGCCATGTCACAGAAAAAGTGTGAAGTGGGCAAAAGAAAATTAAGACTCCCTCCATCCCTCACTTGAGACGTAGAAAGGTGACAGGAACAAAGGCCAGGAACAAAATCTGTTCAGTGATCTTTTCAAGAAGACCCTTTAGCTTCAGGTCTGGAGAAATATTTCATTATAAGACAGCATGTCAACAGTCAACAAGCATCTTGTTTTTAGACTGAAAGATTGTTTACCACAAAAAAACACCCCATCATGCACATAAATAAATGCTGAAATAAAATCCTTTGAACTAAACAAATAAGGAAAGTTTTAATGGACTAGCCTTGACTTACATAAATAATACTGAATAGAATGCAATTTACCAAAAGCCAGTATCACAGAAAGTCATGCATGCACTTAGAATGAATTATATAAGAACTAGAGATACCTAGCTGAAAAACTTACTGTCAAATGAAAAAAGACAAGGGCAAGTCAATAATACACAAAATTATGGAATATATGCCACATACAAGAGCTATACTACTCCATTTTCACATGTTTGAGGCTGGATCTACATTGTCATATAATGGAATTTTAATTGCATTATATGGTCAGTGCAGAGCTATATAATATAGTTCAATGCAGTACAAGCTGCATTATATGACAATGTAGATCTAGCCAGTTATATTAGTGGAGGTGCTGCACTAGCCTTTTTATACCACAAATTAGTTATATGGTACCATAAATCCCGGTGTGCATACAATGTCCCAAAACCGACACTCAAAGCGGTGCTCTTAGAAGTAAAGGTAAAGGAGAGAGAGAGGCACCTCCACAAGAGGAATTGAAATTTTGGACAGATGATATGTAAAAGCTGTGGCTTGGGGGGGGGGGGGGAGCACAGTGGTGATGGATAGATAATATGTATAAGCATAAAAATAACAGTAGATGCCAAAAGTTAAAGTATGGTAGCTTATATTGAATAATATGTATCTGCTGTAAAATAAGCAATGTATAACAAATGTATTGAACTATGATAAAATAATAAAGATATTACATATATAAAAAGAAGTAGAAGTAAAGGTTTCTTCTGACATTAAGTCCAGTCGTGTCTGACTCTTGGGGTTGGTGCTCATCTCTATTTCTAAGCCAAAGAGCTGGCGTTGTCCGTAGACACTTCCAAGGCCAAGTGGCCAGCATGACTGCATGGAGCGCCGTAACCTTCCCACTGGAGCAGTTCCTATAGATCTACTCACATTTGCATGTTTTTGAACTGCTAGGTTGGTAGAAGCTGAGGTGAACAGCGGGAGCTCATCCCGCTCCCTGGATTCAAACCGCCAACCTTTGAGTCAGCAAGTTCAGCAGCTCAGTGGTTTAACCCACTGTGTTACCAGGAGGCTCTTAGAGCAGGTGCTTTTAACATGAAATAGGATTTGCAGTATTTGACATTTTTACTCGAGCAATGGAATATTCCATTGTCTCTATTTGGGAGTAAAGGCTTATTTATTTATTTATTTATTTATTTACAGTATTTATATTCCACCTTTCTCACCCTGCAGGGGACTCAGGGCGGATTACAATGTACACATATATGGCAAACATTCAATGCCAAAGACACACAACAGATATAGACAGACAGTCAGAGGCTATTTAACTTTTCTGGCCGCCAGGGAAACCGTTGCTTTCATCATCCAGCTGCGACACTGATGAAGTACTTCCGCATTCCCCGCATGCTTTGCTGAAGTCTTTTTTATGGCCTCGTAAATTAGTTAAATTAGCATCCCCACACATAGGTGGTACCTAATTTTCCTACTTGACAGATGCAACTATCTTTCAGGTTGGAAAGGTCGACAACAAGCTACACAATTGGTCGAAAGCTCACTCTGACCCGGGCTGGCTTTGAACTCATGACCTTTTGGTTAGAAGTGATATGTAAAAGCTGCGCCACAGTCCCGGTGCTGTTCCGGTATCTGATGACAGCAGATATGCATAAGGCCCACAAGTGAAAACCCAAGTGGAATTTGCAACATTCTTTCTTTGGCCTGTCCTTTCTCTTTTTACATTGAAAAATTATTTGCTTACATCAGGACTAGGGAATATGTGATATTCCACATGTGGCTGGGCTGCAGCTTTCATGGTTTCACATCATTAGTTAGGCAGATTAGGAAAGATGAGGATGGCAATCTAGCAGTACCGGGGCCTAGTGGTGCGTGATTGCTGCTGACTGTGTTTTGTGCCTTCTGAGTAGTAATATGTGTTGCACTCCACATGATGTTCACTTGCAACTTCCATCATTACTTACTATTGGTTAGAATTGATGAGAATTGTGTTGCTCAACTTCTAGCGGTCCACTCACGTCCCATCCTTGATTCTGAGGGTTGTGGATAGACCTTCGAATATGGCTTGACTTTTTGCTCTCTTCACAATAACATTCTCACTTGAGGCTTTGTTTTTGAAAGGTCTTGATTCCTTACAGCAAGACCATATTTAAAATCCAATTATCACTTAATAACCACAATATCCACTCCACAGTTTTGATTCTTCGTTGTAAAATTCAGCACCCTGAAAACCTCTACCTGAACATGTGGATGGGGTCAGTCCTTGTGCTGCTTCAAAGGCCTTTTAGCAGCTGGTCAGCTCCTTTGCTGGTTCCAAGGAAGACACAACCTTGTGCAGTTGCCTAGCAACTACTGCACATCTTTAATCATTTTGGGGTTGATCACTTCTGATAACAGGAGCACCGGGCACAGTTGACCACACAGCATGGTGCCAAAATCTGTAAGCACTCTGTCTAATTGGGTAGCCAGATACTGTCTGCTTCTTATGGTTATTCTTTCCTTCCTGTCAAACTCACAGACACCTCCCCTTCGACACACTCACCTTGACATGGCTGCTCCAAGTACAAAGGATACATATTCCTTCATCAAGGGTTCGGTACTGTTTAGTCCATTTATCAGAAGTTGTAAGCCACCCAAAAAGAGTAAATCTTTCGCATTGTCCACCTGGAAAAGATTTGGTTCCACATTAGTGTAAGAACACATATCATTGTGGGTGTTTCTTGTGCGTAAGTGTATGTATATTCATAATTTAAATAAAAGTGAAGTATGCAAATCAAAAACAAAGCTTGTTCCAGGTTCCCTATAAAATTAATTTTGATGGCTTAAAAACCAAAACAATATATATTTGCCTCAAGCTATAAAATCCTTAGGCAGCACATCCCATGCTTGAAAAAATGCAGGGTGGTTCAAAAAGATGGACCCAATTTGAAATTAATGTATCTCTGCAACCACAGACCACCCACTAATGAATCTCTTACACCCTGAAAGGAAGGGACATAGAGTTTCAAAGGATTACTGCTAGATGCCTCTCCCAGCACACAAACAGCTCCTGGTGTCAGTCATCTTCAAGGTGGTAATCCCATGAATTATTTATTTTATTTACCATATTTATGTCCTGCCTTTCTCACTCTGGAGAGAACTCAAGGTGGCCTTACAACAGGCAGCAATTTGATGCCATCCACACATATATCAAATAAACAATTACAATTAAAACCAAACAATTAAGACATGAATTCTTAATCAATTAAAATCACGCCATCCAAAAATATGATCCAGGTCCATTCCATTTGTCAATCACATTGATTCGTAGTCATTTATTGCACTGCTCCAATTACTTCTCAAAAGCTTGGTCCCAAAGCCAAGTCTTAAAAGCTTTTTTCCTGAAGGTCAGGAGAGAAGGGGCTGATCTGATCTCACTGGGAAAGGAGTTCCATAGGCAAGAGGCCACCACTAGGAAGGTCCTGTCTCTCATCCCCAAAAATTGCAACTGTGAAGGAGGTGGGACTGAGAGCAGGGCCTCCCCAGACAATCTTAATCTTCAAGATGGTTCAAAGAGGGAGATACATTTGGACAGGTAAACTGGGCCAGAACTGTTTGGGGCTTTATAGGTTAAAGCCAGCACTTTGGATTGTGCTCACTAGCATATTAGCAACCAGTGGAGCTGACGTAACAGCAGGGTCGTGTGCTCCCTGTACCCCACTCTGGTGAGCATCCTAGCTGCTGCCCATTGGACCACTTGAAGCTTCTGAACAGTCTTCAAAGGCAGTCCCATGCAGAGTGTGTTGCAGTAGTCTATTCAGGATGTAACCAGAGAGTAGACTACTGTGGCCAAGTCTGACTTCCCAAGGTATGAGCACAACTGGTGCACAAGTTTAAATTGTGCAAAAGCCCCCCTAGCCACTGCCGAAACCTGGGGTTCCAGGATCAGCAATGAGTCAAGGAGAACTCTCAAGCTGCAAACCTGTGTCTTCAGGTGGAGTGTAACCCTATCCAGCACAGGTTGTAACCCTATACCATGTTCGGCCTTGTAACTGACCAGGAGTACCTCTGTCTTGTCTGGATTTAATTTCAATTTGTTCACCCTCATCCAGACCATCACAGCTGCCAAGAATCATTTCAGAACCTGAACAGCATCCTTAGCAGTCAGTGAAAAGGAGAGCTAAAGTTGAACATCATCTGTGTATGGATGACATTGACATAAGGTCTAATGAGGTATTCTCCATTTCTGGAATTGTTTTTATAGATTTGGGTCTGGCTCAAAATGGTTAGCAAAACCTGAAAACTCATGAAACAGTTTGTAATATTTTGTGTAATTGTTGCCATCACAAAATATACTCTTTTGAAAATGGGTCTACCATTTTGAAAAAAAATCTGTAATATTCTAAATTGGCTCCACAGCATCTCTATTCCAAACAGAAACTCAAATGTAAGCCCTATGGGAGTACTCGCCTGCTCACTTGCAGACCTAATCTGGAAGGGAGCAAGAAGGTGCACACAGAACCCTTGCCCGCAAATGCCATCACATGCATTGCTGCCTCCTAGACCTTCACGTGTTTTAGGTTTCCTATAGCAGCACTCTGTTGAATGCAAGTTGGTTGTGATTACAGAGCTCTCATAACAGAAACCCAGGATTTCTGATCATTGGGGTTTTCTAACCACACTTGATGACAATACATAGCCCTATATATGTGTCTGAAGGTCTGAAAAGCTGTTAGCCACATGGTTTATGTGTGCACCCACATCCCAGCCTCAATTTTCTTGTACATGTAAGCAGATGAAGATATGCATGCATCTCCAGTAGAGCCTCTTGTTAGAACAATGGTGAGAAGAATTGATTTTCACTCATTCTCCTTGTAGTCTTTCCCCTCCCCATAGCAATACTGCCTCCCCACCCTGTTCTGGATTAACTTTTTAGGTAGGTCCAGAGGGCTAAAGAAAAACCTGATAAAAATCATACAGTCCCTGAAACTCTTTGAACTGTGGATCCAGCCCGATGGCTACAATCAAATACAGAAAGAATCCATGAAAGTTCAAACTGCATGATTAGCTCATTAAAGCCTTCCCCAGACATTATACCTACACAAAGAAGCAACACTGTCAAGCAAAACGAACACTCTCCTTTGTTTAGGAGACTGTTATTGGGCACCTGGGGAGTTATACATTATCCCTGCACAATGCTTTAAATTTTAATTTAACTGACAGGGTTAGAGGGTTAGAAATACTTGGGGACTAGCAATAAGCATTTGTATTATTGACTGGAAACTCATCAGCTAGAACGAATGAGGTGGAAAGAGAACTTGGAATATTGATTGTAAGATGACTGAGCCAACAATGTGACGTGTTAACAAAGAATGTGAATTTTAGCCTTGATGAATTAGGAGAGACCTGCCTACTGGGGAAAATGCTGCCATGATCCTTCTGTTCAAAGCCAAGGTAAAGGCCCATAAGATGTTTGGTGTCAATACTATGGCACTAAGGTTTAGAAAGAAGGTTCATTCCAGCAACAAGAGGTACAAAAGTAGTAAAATGACAGCAGATATGAAGAATTTATCAGGAGCACAGAACCTGGTTGGCTTAGCAAAGGCTGGATCTACACTGTCATATACTGCAGTTTCAGAATGCAGATTAACTGTATTGAACTGGATTATATGGCAGTTTAGACCAGGCATGGGCAAACTTTAAACTTGGGGGCTGCATGGTTCTCATGGTCACTCTCTACCTTTTTTCTCCCAGCTAAATATTCCCCAGGAGGAAAGGAGGAAGGAAAAAGAGAAGGAAGGAATGAAGCAAGGGAGGGAGAGAAGGAAGGAAGGGGTGAAAGGGAATGGAGGAAGGGAGGGAAGGGAGGGAGGAAATAGAGAAGGAAGGAAAGACAAAAGGGAAGGAAGGAAGGAAGGAAAGAGGGAGGAAAGAGGGAAGGAAGGACTGACAAAAGGGTGTAAGGGACGGAGCAGGGGAGGGAGGGAGAAAGAAGGAGCAAAGGAAGGAAGGAAGGGAAGGAGGAAGGAAAGAGAGAAGGAAGGATAGGATGGTGCAAGAGAGGAGGGCCTGAGAAAAGAGCCCAAATGGCCGCATCCGGCCCCTGGGCCTGAGTTTGCCCATACCTGGTTTAGACTCATATAATCCAGTTCAATGCAATTAATCTGCATTCTGAAACTGCACTATATGAAACTATACTGCCATATAATCCAGTTCAATGCAATTAATCTGCATTCTGAAACTGCATTATTTGGCAGTGTGGATCCATAGAAAACAACATAGAAAAAAGAGGCAGAATAACCACACTCTATAAATATATTAATTATGGGAACAGCAGAAGAAAACCAAATGATCCATTTTATTTAATTCTATACCAGGGGTTTTCAAATTGTAATCTGCATAGCCCTTGGGGCTCTGTGGGTAATAGTGAGGGGCCACAGCCCCATGCTGCTTCCTGCCACCTCCTGTTCCCTACACCTGAGAAATGCAGGGAAATTTAAGTTTTTTACATAGTGGTCGGTGCTCTTTAGCTTTTACTCAGTTTGGCTCCGCAGTTATCACTGATTGACAACTCCCATCACTTTTTAATAACTACCATGTGGACGGGATAATAGGAATTGCAACCCAACAGTATTTGTGGCTCTGAGATTGGAGAAAGGTTAAACAATATTACATCTATAAGCTTTGATTTAAATCGAAATCCCACTCTCCTGACTGAACAGGGCAACTGCAGCCTTCCAGGTCTTACTGTATCACAACCACCATCAGCTCTCGTCATAACGTTTAATGATGAGGAATACAGGAATTGAAGCCAGGCATCTGGAAGGCCACATAAAATGACATGGAGGGCTGGATTCGGCCCATGGGCCTTGAATCTGACACATGTAATTTAAGACCAATTGGTTTCACTGTAGATTTCTTTTTAGCTCAATGTGCTTAGATTTTTAATCCTAGATCCTCCAGCATGGGAACAGACGGGTGAACAAAGACTCTATCGTTCAGTTTATAAAATGGCATTTGTCAAAGCTCAAAGCTCAAAAGCGGTATCTCGTAGCTGAAAAGCCTCTCCTTTTGTTACGGGTACGCAGAGGTGAGCCCTGGCAAAGGACACAGTAAATGTTTACAAGGTACTTTGTCCAAGTCTTTCAGGCTATGAACCGTAGCACTGAAAATACTTTCATCAGGTTCCAAGAAAGATCTAATGAACAGTTGTTATAATCTTTAGACAATTCCTTGAATATGTGCTTCAAAGGACTTAGAAAAGGCAGCTGTTAAATGTTTACAATGCATTTGCCCAATTGCATACACAACTTCCAAAATTGTGCATCTGCACAGGTAAAATGTCATGTGAAAAAAAAGTCGAGTAGCCCAATTTCTCAACATCTGGTACTGCAAGAAACCTATTTTAATGCTTCCCACGTTCCCTGGGTATCACACAAGCAGCTGCTAATACCTTTTAGACTGTTCTTACCTGATGAACGTAATATTCAAGATCGTAAAGTGCTCTTATTTTCTCCTCCAGGGTTGAAGTAGAACTGTTGAATTTGTTGATTAATTTAAACATAATTTCAGCGTCTGTTTCTAGCTGCAGCCTGAGCTCCCTGAACTCTTCCTTGAGCGTCTCAATGGCACGAAACCTTCGCCTGACATCGTCTTGATGAGCCTGGGGAAAAAGCGGGGGAAACACACCAAAATAGCACACGTCAAAGATAAACATTGCTGTGATTAATTATTTTGTTTCCTCAAAACCTGCCAAAGCAGTAGGTGTGTTTAGGTGTATACAAATAACCCCTATGAAGGCAAGGAAAAACAAACAATAATATATAATCTTATGTATACCAATTAGGCAGACAGGCTTTTTCTTTAGCTGAAAAATGAAGAGGCATAATTGATCCTTCTGAGTTTTTTGTTTGTTTTTGATTGTTATTGTTTTTTGTGAAGTACAATTGGAAAGGAACTGCATTCAGCTCTGAGCCCCACATTTTAAGAAGTTAAACCCAGTTCAGAGAAGGGCAGCCAGCATGAAAATAGGTATGGAGAAGAAAACATATGACAAAAGGTTGGGCGACTGGGACATGTTCACTCTGGTGAAGAGAAGACTGAGGCGTGAAAGAATTGCATTCTTTCAATGTCTCAAGGGCTGTCACAGGAAGGAGAGGTTTGTCATCTGCTCCCAGAGGACAGAACCAGTTCTAATAGCTTTAAGTTACAGGAGTTTGGATTTTGATTGAACATTAGAAGAAACTTCTTGGCATTCATAGCGATTCAGCAATGCGACGCACTGCCTAGAGATGTGATTGGGTCTACTTCTCTGAACATCTTCAAAAAGAAATGGGAGGTTCTGGTAGAGGTTTTCGCACTGAGCACTGCTTTGAGGTTGGGTGGTCAATATACTGCACATGTGTGAAGATCCACGGGCTGAATCTGGCTTGCCACATCATTTTAGGTGGCCCTCCAGATGCTAGACTACAACTCCTATAGACATAATGACTAGAACTGATGGGAGCTGAGGTATAGTAGTGTGGGTGGGATTCTGGGAGGAAGGGAGGATTGTGATTCCTAAAGGCTATTCTAAGTGTATTTATTATATTTTAATCTGTTTTTGCTTTAATCCACACTGTATTATTTAACTGTGTTTTTAAAAAAATGTATTGTGCTTTTTTAACTATGACTAAAGTATGAGATTGTTTGGGTTGTTGTAGGTTTTTTCGGGCTATATGGCCATGTTCTAGAGGCATTATCTCCTGAAGTTTTGCCTGCATCTATGGCAAGTATCCTCAGAGGATGCTTGCCATAGATGCAGGCGAAACGTCAGGAGAGAATGCCTCTAGAACATGGCCATATAGCCCGAAGAAACCTACAACAACTCAGTGATTCCATCCATGAAAGCCTTCGACAATACATATGAGATTGTTTGCCGCCTTGAGTCCCCTCGTGAGAAAGGCAGGGTATAAATAAAGTAAATAAATAATAAATAAATAAGAGAGCAAGTTCTGGAAAGCTGTAGCTTGTTCTGTTTAGTCAGGATAGTAGGGCTTGAATTTAGCTTATGAATATGACTTTAAAATGTTTTTTAACCTTTCCTCAACCTCAGAGTCAAATGCTTTTGGGTTGCAATTCCTATTATTGCAACCTAAAAGCACTTGGGAAGTCAGACTTGGCTACAGTAGTCCACGCTCAAACATCCCGAACAGACTACTGCAGTGCCCTCTAGGCAGGATTGCCTTTGAAGACCGTTCAGAAGTTTAAAGTTTCCTACTGGAGCAGCATACAGGGAGCACACAACCCCTCTGTTACATCGGCTCCACTGGCTGCCAGACTGCTACAAAGCAAAATTCAAAGTGATGGTTTTAGCCTATAAAGCCCTAAACGTTTCCAGCCCAGCTTACCTATCCAAATGCATCTCCCTCTATGAATCATCTTGGAGGTGTTCCAGGGAGGCCCTGCTCTCGGTCTCACCTCCTTCGCAGGTGCAGTTGGTGGGTACGAGAGACAGGGCCTTCTCAGTGGTGGCCCCTTCCCTGTGGAATTCCTTCCCTAGTGATACCAGATCAGCGCCCTCCCTCCTGGCCTTCAGAAAGAAAGTAAAGATATGGATGTGGGACCAAGCCTTTTGTCAGTAAAGCAATGCAGTGCAAGAAATAGATATGGATTATGTGAAATTGACAATTGAAATGGCTCCAAATTATGTTTTTGGACAGTGTGGTTTTAACGTTACTTTTAAGATGTTTCATTTTTTTTTAGTTTTAATGTAAATGTGTATTTTAATTTATTGTCTGTTTTATATGGCATTGAATTGTTGCCACATGTAAGCCACCCTGAGTCCCCACAGAGTGAGAAGGGTGGGATATAAATAGGGTAAAGAAATGAATTATCCCCATTCTGCAGAAGCTATGAGAGTTGTCATTCAATAACATCTAGGGACCCAAGTTGCATAAAATCTAAAAAGCACTGACCACTATGTAAAAATGTATAGTTGTCCCTCTGTACCCACGGATTCTCTGTCGATAAATTAAACGGCCCTTTGAAGGCAACCAAAAAGTTGATCTGGCCCTCAATGAAAATGAGTTTGACACCCCTGGCTTATCGAGTCCCCCCAACTCTATGATTCTATGGACAAATTGTACTGGAAATACATTAATTTCTTCCATCTTCTTCACATTTCCATCATCTTTCCCTCATTCAATTATATAGTTGGAAGAGACCCAAGGGTTATCCAGTCCAACCTCCTGCCATGCAAGAAAATACAATCAAAGCACTCCTTACAGATGGCTACCCAACCTCTATTTAAAAACCTTCAGAGGAGATTCTGCCATACTCCATGGAAGTGTATTCCCTCTTCTCTACCAAAGCTGCAATTTACCCCACTGAGGACAATGGGGATTAAATACCCATTCCCCAGAACCATTTGTTCAAATCCAATTCATATCTATCCTGCACTCAATTTGCTTTTAAGACTTTTTAAAAATCACGCCTCTCCCACACCGTGCCTGTTTTAGCCCAAGGTGGGAACTCGTATAATATACATCTCATCTCTTTCTTCTGCATTAAAAACCTTTCACGTGGGTGGTACAGTCAGAGAAGGAGGGATGTTAAGTACCACTGCCATCCAAATTCAGTAGACTGGCATTTCCAGCTTCGGAGCACAGAAGTGGAGCTATGGTGTTGTGTAAGCCCCCTCTTTACCTCTGATAATGTTTGCGGGAAATAACCCAGTCAAGTACTTAGATTGCACAAGAGGTGGGATATAATGCATTATCAGGCGAAGGAGGGTGAAGTGGCTTTCCCAAGTTCAAAGTCAAGCACTTGCCAAAATATAATTCAAAACAAAGCAGAAGCTTGATTTACAGGCACCAATCACTGCTTTTTGTTGTTTACCAATAATATTTTCTTAAAGGCTCTATTTACAGCTCTGTAAGGTAGTTAGAAATTAAAACTACTGGATATACTCAAGTATAAGCCTAGTTTTTCAGCCCTTTTTTAGGCTGAAAAAAAGTCCCCCTTGGCTTATATTCGAGTCAAGGTTATTTATTATTTTACTCTGTTATTATTATTATTATTATTATTATTATTATTATTTTCATTTCATTTATTATTTTATTCTATTTATTATTACATTTATCATTTTACTCTATTATTATACATTTATTATGTTACTGTATAATTGTTGTTGTTGCTACATTCATTATTTTACTCTTTTTATTATTGTTGTTATTATTACATTTATTATGTTACTCTCTTTATTATTATTGGAAGGACACGTAGGCACATTCACGTTGAAGAAGGTAAATAATCATTTAATCAGAGTTGGACAGTCTTATCTTAAATTACCATTTTTGTAAATATTAAAGAATATATAACCTACTGATTCCTCAATTAATTTAATTTAATTGGTATCTATTTTTATTTTGGAGCCCCCGGTGGCACAGTGGGTTAAAGCACTGAGCTGCTGAGCTTGTTGATCGAAAGGTCGCAGGTTTGATTCTGGGGAGCGGCGTGAGCTTCCGCTGTCAGCCCTAACTTCTGCCAACCTAGCAGTTCAAAAACATGCAAATGTGAGTAGATCAATAGGTACCGCTCCGGCGGGAAGGTAACGGCGCTCCATGCAGTCATGCCGGCCACATGACCTTGGATTTGTCTACGGACAATGCTGGCTCTTCGGCTTAGAAATGGAGATGAGCACCACACCCCAGAGTCAGACATGACTGGACTTATTGTCAGGGGACTACCTTTACCTTTACCTTATTTTTATTTTGCAATTTACCCGTAGCGGCTGGATTTCCCACCCTCGGCTTATACTCGAGTCAATCTGTTTTCTCAGTTTTTTGTGGTAAAATTAGGTGCCTCGGCTTATATTCGGGTCGGCTTATACTCAAGTATATACGGTACTTAACAGATTATGTTATCAGAGAGACATCAAAGCAGAAAATTAGATGTAATTTCTTCCTCTCTCACTTTTTTTCAGATAGGTACTGGAAATTAAATCCGACAAGATACCTGTCCCTCCAAAATCAGTAGGGACTCTGCCTCTACACACAGAGGGGAAGAGACTTTTCCAGTTCAGTGTTCAATGGCACATTTCAGCGCTTGACATCACCATCTTTTACCTTAGTCAATCAATAAATAATTGAGCACTAAATTAATGAGAGGATGAGCAAAGGGGAAGGAACTGCATTCCAATCAGCTTTGGAAATTCTCTGAAGTTTCTGTTATTTTTTTTAATGTGGTCAAGAGGCTTACTGTAAACGTACAATCCTATCCATCACCCTAAAGCAGTGTCCCAAATAGGTCCCATAGTACTGAAAGATGATTAAATGCTTTCCTTTCTTAATTGGCAGTCACAGACTGAATTGAAAATGTCTTTGAAAGGCGGCTGGCAAGGAAGGGGGAGAACATGACAGGAGACTCAGGACTTGCTGCTTATATATAATGGAAGTGTCTCATCGCTTAGGAATAGTTTTCAAGCAGATCAGAGTAAATTGCTTGAACCATCAGGATAATTCAAAGGAAAAAGTGTGTCAACCATAATATTTCCAGAGAACATCTGCTTTACTGGCCATCGAAGGTTTACAAGCTGAGATAAGAATTGCTCTGAAAATGCAGAGTCTTAAATTATACTGTGAATATTGAGGTTCCAGATAAAATTTCATACAAGATTTGTCAGACTATGCTGTCCACCCAGGAAGGGAAAACATAAGCCTCTAACACAAAATCCATTTGTTTCAGCAGACTCCTGGCTTTCATTTCAAGGCTGCTCCTTTCTCTTTTCCAAAACATGAATGAGAAGGAAATAAGAAACGGTTGCTTGGATTTAACAACTAGTCTTGCTTTAAAAAAAAAAAGGAGCAGGTGTATGTGATGGAGAGAACGGAAACCCAAACTCGGATTTTCGGGAGTCTGACAAAGCAAATGGATTTGGTTTTTTTTCCCATTTAAGGCCAAACATTTTAAAAAATCAATTGCAAACTCAATGTCTGTAGCAGATTCTCAGACTTTGAACTTTCAAAGCAGCTCCGTTCACAGTTCCCATTTAATTCACATGGCAGGCTTCTCTTATATTATTTTACACACTTTGATTTAAACATCTCACTTTGAGTTTTCAACAGCCTTGTCACTGACATTTTTCTGGTTTAATAATACCTTTTCTTTTGAGGGATCTTCTGTCTTTGTGCTTTTTTTCATTTTCGCCAGAGCCTTTTTCAATTCTTGGGTTGTAAATGAACCTGGATCAACATCTATGGGGCCCAGCCTTGCATAAAACAAAAACATACAAATTAAGAATTATTTGACCAGTAACAGTCATCATGGCTCAGCTTACTTTACCTCTCAAGAGATAAAGTAATTCAAGAGAGATATTGACAAGTTGGAATGTGTCCAGAGGAGGGTGACTAAAATGATCAAAGGTCTGGAGAACAAGCCCTATGAGGAGCGTCTTAAGGAGCTGGGCATGTTTAGCCTAAAGAAGAGAAGGCTGAGAGGAGATATGATAGCCATGTATAAATATGTGAGGGGAAGTCATGGGGAGGAGGGAGCAAGCTTGTTTTCTGCTTCCCTGGAGATTAGGATGCGGAACAATGGCTTCAAACTACAAGAAAGGAGATTCCACCTGAACATTAGGAAGAACTTCCTGACTGTGAAAGCTGTTCAGCAGTGGAACTCTCTGTCCTGGAGTGTGGTAGAGGCTCCTTCTTTGGAAGCTTTTAAACAGAGGCTGGATGGGCATCTGTCAGGCATGATTTGAATGCAATATTCCTGCTTCTTGGCAGGGGGTTGGACTGGATGGCCCATGAGGTCTCTTCCAACTCTTTGATTCTATGATTCTCTCTATCTGTCTATCTATCTGTCTATCTATCTATCTATCTATCTATCTATCTATCTATCTATCAGGAGCCCACAATGGTGCAATGGTTGAATCCTTGTGCCGGCAGGACTGCCGACTAAAACGTCGGTGGTTCGAATCCAGGGAGCGGGATGAGCTCCTGTCTGTCAGCTCCAGCTTCTCATGTGGGGACATGGGAGAAGCCTCCCACAGGATGGTAAAACATCTGGCCATCCCTGGGCAATGTCCTTGCTGATACCCAATTCTCTCACATTGGAAGTGACTTGCAGTTTCTCAAGTCGCTCCTGACACACACAAAAAACTTTATATATCTAAAGATATATTGAAACAATCAGTAACAGTATTAAGTTTAAATTGTGAGTTTAGTTTAGCGCTGGTGCTTTATTTTTTTTAAAAAAAATCTATGATCATAAAAACTGTGATTTGACAATCTATTTGCATAATGCTGAGAGAACCTTTTCATGTGTCTTAACTATATTCTGCCTAAAGCACATCTGGGAATACATAAAACAGATAAGCTACACCTCCAAGATGAAACCAGATGTTGCTGCTCAGTGTTACAGAATTCTTAATACAAAACCTTGAAATAGGCCTGTTTGCATTCAAAAGTAAAATGTCAACACTTTTAGGGACAGTATAAACACCTGCAAAGATCACTCCAAAGGACTCATCCAGTTTAATTGTGGACTCTGTGTTCTGTACAGATCTGACAATTGGCACCACCATGTAAGGGCTAGCAGGCATCCAGATTAAGCTGGCAAAACAGTGACATTTCCTATGTTCTTCAAAAGGAAAACTCATTTGAAACAAACAAAAGAAAACATAATACGCTTTGGTTGGATGAGGGGAAAAAGCAAAAATGAGGCCAATCCAAAACTATATATGGCTTCTGAATACTTATACTGTACTATCCTTTAGAAGTTTCCATCATACTTGCCTACTGAGAAAACAAAATAAATTTCAATGCCCAAATATATTTTCTGCATTGACTACTCTAAACTTTTGTTCTTGTACTGCTAGCTTTTGTTACTCTCCCAACCATGAAAAAAAGGGGAAAAAAATCTCTTATTGCCACAGATATTATACTGTCTCCAGCTCCGATCTCATCTAAAAAATACAAAAAGCATACAACTGAAACGGGTTTTTAAAAGGCAACTAAAATTAGGAAGGGTTTGGAACATCTCCCTAGGAATTTAATTTGGGAGGAAAATGTAATGGTTACAGAATAGCAGAAGAGAACAGATAATTTCCCCCCTCTGTGACAGACAAAGGGGTTGATTGACAAGAGATTCAGAACACAAAAGAAGAAAGTTCTTCATGCAGTGCTGATTAATTTATACCAGGATGATTGATACTGTTGAAGTCTATGTGTGTTGATACATTGATTTTGCTGCCTAATTTCAGAATAGTAAAAGCAACTTCCCTAGAGACAGTTTATTTCAAATCATGCCAAGATTGAAGTTTCACCCTTACACTCCTATTCATTTCCCACCTACCTCCACAAGACACATCAATCCAGAACACATATGCAAATATTCTAAGTATATCCAAAAATAAAAATGATATCTTTAAAATCAGAGGGGTGGAAACCCTACTTGTCATCCTACATTTCACAAGTAAAACCTCTTCCCTCGTGATAATTATATGATTAAGACTAAGATGACACATGACCACCACCATCTGGCTTGTTTGTAATGTCAACATCCCCAAGCTCTTCCACAAATACAATTTCCCCTCCCTGGGTATATCAATGCACATGTTTTCCTGTAAAAAAATGATTTGTTTAAAGAGAGAGCACTACCGACAGCAAATATGCTTCCAGCAAAGCTAAGGAATAATAAGGTTGAGAAGAATGAGTTTTCAAAAGTTTCAAAGCAAAGGACTGATCGCATTTGCTCTAATGAATTCCACATTCTAAATTCAGAGTGCTCCCCCTCCCTTATAGGTTCTCGAAATTGGGTTTTTAGCCCCTTATTATATTAATTTGACAACAATGCCTCCTGGGTGCTTATCAGACCTAAGATACTGATTTGGCCTGAATGCTTCTCATGCATGAGCTGCGTTAGGAGCGTCTAAACAAATCAAGGGGCTTTGTGCCATGGTTTGTTTACTGCGTCATCCAAATGCAGGTGCCTGCTCTTCGCTGGTTTATTTCTTTCCCAGCAAGCTGGAAAAACAAACCAGAGAAGACATGGTAACCCTATTCGGATAACTCAATAAACTATCATAGCTATGTGGTTTGCTTAATCAATCCTATGCCAAAAGGAATGATGGAATAGTAAACACTAGGACACGACTCATAAGTAACAGACAGGGATCCCTAGTTTACCACTTATTGTCTGAAGAATAAAACAAGAGGAGTTACTAACAACTTATAGTGACTAACAACACCAAATGCAGCGCCCAAACATGAATCAAGGAACATGAAAGGCACTGCAGACTAACTCAACCAGAGAAGGCAGCCATAGCAGAGCACCTGATGAACCAGCCTGGACACAGCATTTTATTTGAGAACACAGAAATGCTGGACCACACCAACAACCACCATGTCAGACTACACAGAGAAGCTATTGAAATCCACAAGCATGTGGACAATTTCAACAGAAAGGAAGAAACCATGAAAATGAACAAAATCTGTATTTAAAAACTCTAAAATTACAACAGCATAACAACAGAGAGGAAACAAACAAGGACATCTAATCACCTCTCAACAAAAGTTTGCTTCAGGCACTGTCAGGCCATTATATGCTAATCAAAGTGGTCAGTTGAAACATTCACACCTAGTTCCAGCAGACAAGAGTCCTTTGTCTCACCCTGGTCATTCCACAGATATATAAACCCTTTTTCCTAGTTCCAACAGACCTCACTACCTCTAAGGACGCTTGCCATAGATGCAGGCGAAACGTCAGGAGAAAATGCCTCTAGACCATGGCCATATATCCTGAAAAAACCTACAACAACCCAACTTATAGCAAGACCTGCATCACATAATTACACTTCCATTTTATTTTCCAGCATCCTATCTTGCTCAGCTTCTTCATAAATTGTTCCACTTTTTCAATCAAGCTGTCCATCATGAGATGTCTGCTTTTTGTAAGTCAAAAATGTTCTAAGGCTGGGCTTCTTAGACTTTTTCCACTTGTAATCCTTTTGCACGTAAGGAATTTTTACTTGACCCCAAGTACATGGGTGGGCCCCCGGTTGTGCAGCAGGTTAAATCACTGAGCTGCTGAACTTGCTGACCAAAAGGTTGGTGGTTCGAATCCGGGGAGTGGGGTGAGCTCCTGCTGTTAGCCCCAGCTTCTGCCAACCTAGCAGTTCGAAAACATGCAAATGTGAGTAGATCAATAGGAACCGCTTCTAGGGGAAGGTAACGGCACTCCATGCAGTCATGCCGGCCACATGACCTTGGAGGTGTCTATGGACAATGCCGGGTCTTCAGCTTAGAAATGGAGATGAGCAACACCCCCCAGAGTTGGACATGGCTAGACTTAATGTCAGGGGAAACCTTTATCTTTACCTTTAAGTACATGGGTATAAAAATAGGTATTTTAAAAAAACATTTACTGATAGCAAATTGGCATTTTAAAAGTTTGCTAAACAGGCTGGTTTTTCTTTTTGTGGAGTACAGCCGAAGCATTTTCAGCAGAGTCCACAGTAAACATGGCACATTGTTACTGACAGATTTATGTAACAGATGGTATTCAGAAACTTTTTACTGTTTTCAAATTTTCCGTGACCCCAACATTTTGCTGAGGGGACCACATTTGGGGCTGGGACCCAATTTAAGAAGCAGTGGCCTACAGCATTCACTTCTTCTCCTGCTTGTTCACAGGGTCTCTGGTCTCTACATGTACTATTTTCACTTTACTTAAATGTCATATATGAAATGTTTCATTTCTGTCAAAAAAAGAGAGATTTCTTAGAAGCCCTCTAAAAAATTGATGACACCACACCAATCACTGTCAAGATAGTTGGGAGTCGGGTCTAGCATTTTTTAAATTATTATTCTCCCACATAATGCTTATTTTGGTTGAATTCAAGATGTACCAACATTAGTAACCAACTCTGAGTTAAATTATGGTTAACCCTCAAGTATAAATTTACAGTTAAACATATAAATCACATTGAACTCATCAGTACAAATCACTGTAACACTGAATATAAGATCTATAAATATAGCATATGTTAAATGAAGAAAAGATCTCTATGTCAGCTGTGCATGTACCATAACAGAAGGATGTGTTAATGCTACTGAGTTCTTAATAAAACTCCCAAGATACTTACATCCTAACTAACATACCTCTTCTAGAATACAGTGGACCCTCAATATCGGCTGAGGTTTGTTTCCAGAGCCCCCTTGTGGATACCAAAATTCGTGAATGCTCAAGTCCCTTAGATACAATAGCATAGTAAAATTGTGTCCCATAGATAAAAAGCATAATCAAGGTTTGCTTTTCAAATATAGGTCAAAATCCTATATCTCTAAAAGTGTTGTTGTGTTGATGGTGGCAGAAAACGGTGCAGTGAAGAAAACAGCAAGGAAAGGAGAGAATACAATCCTGGGAGGAGAAGGCTCCCATTTCCAAATGCTTATTGGTTGAAAGTTTGGTTCCTAGGTCAGGGGCTGCAAAATTCTCCCCTGACAAATGGCAAGAAGATACAGATGAGTTGTAGGTTTTTCGGGCTGTATGGCCATGTTCTAGAAGCATTCTCTCCTAACGTTTCGCCTGCTCCTGACACGACAAAAAAAAAATCCTCAGGATGCTGCTTATGTAGTACTACACATACTGATCCCCTGTGCCTTTAAACAAAATCCTTCAGAAGGTGGCAGGTCGATGTGGTTGCAGAGGACCTGCTTAGGGAGGCACAGCATATATTATGATCCTCATATCCATGGAACTGATGCATGCAGTTTTACTCATACAATGTTTCCCTTTATTCGTGCTTCCTGTAAAAGCTATACCCTCTTCTTGGTGGTGCAATGGGTTAAACCGTGGAGCTGCTGAACTTGTTGACCAGAAAGTTTGGCAGTTTGAACCCGTGGGGTGGGATGACCTCCAGCTGTTAGCCCCAGTTCCTGCCAACCTACCAGTTCGAAAACATGCAAATTTGAGTAGCTCAATAGGTCACTTCACTTAGGCGATCCCTCATTGGCCGAGTAGGATAGTCTTCCAGGATCAGTATTCTGGTGTGTCCATAGGTGACTGTGGAGCCCTATTCTTGATCTGCATCTTCTCCCACAGTGAGGGCATTGGTTTCCAGGTGGAAAGCAGTCTCAGTCGGGGTTGGCTTGACACGCCTTCCTCTTGGCACATTTTTCTCTTTCACCCTCCATTTCTGCCTCTTCAAATTCTGCAGCACTGCTGGTCACAGCTGACCTCCAGCTGGAGTGCTCAAGGGCCAGGACTTCCCAGTTCTCAGTGTCTATGCCAGCTCAATAGGTACGACCTTGGTGCGAAGGTAAATAGCGCTCCATGCAGTCATGCCAGTCACATGACTTAGGCGGTATCTATGGACAACGCAGGCTCATCGGCTTACAAATGAAGATAAGCACCACCCTCCAGAGCTGGAGATGAAGGGGAAGTTTTACCTTTTTCTGTGTATCATTCTTTCAAGGCATTGAATGTTTGCCTTGTGTCTGTCTATGTGTCTGCACCGAGATTGTGGCGCAGCTGGCTGAGTGTCAGCTGCATTAAGATCACTCTGACCAAAAGGTCATGAGTTCGAAGCCAGCCCAGGTTGGAGTGGGTTTACAACCAATTGTGTAGCCTGTTGTCTACCTTTGCAACCCGAAAGACAGTTGCATCTGTCAAGTAGAAAAATTAGGTACCACCTTAAAGTGTGGGGAGGCTAAATTAACTAATTTATGAGACCTTTAAAAAGACTCCAGCAAAGCACTCCAGCAAAAAAGCATGCGGGGAATGCGGAAGTACTTCATCAGTGTCGCAAATGGACGATGAAAGCGACAGCTCCCCTGGAGACCAGAAAAAGTTAAATAGCCTCTGTGTATGTCTGTATATGTTGTAAGTCAAAATTGGCATTGAATGTTTGCCATATATGTGTACACTGTAATCCGCCCTGAGTCCCCTGTGGGGTGAAAAGGACGGAATATAAATGCTGTAAATAAATAAAAAAATATATGTACATATATGCTGGAATCTGCCCTGAGTCTCCTCAGGGAGATAAGGTGGAATACAAATAAAGTGTCGTTGTTGTTGTTATTATTTACCCTATTTATACTCCACCTTTCTCTACCCCAAAGGGGACTCAAGGTGGCTTACATAGAGGCAATTATATGTGCAATGATTATGGAACAGCCTTGGATTATGATTTTTGGATGACATGATTTAACACTCAATATAATGTTTTTAAATGTTTGATATGTATTTTAATTCAATTGATTTTAAGCTTAATGTTTGAATATGTTCCAAGGCATTGAATAATTGTCATATGTGAGCCACCTTGAATCCCCTTCAGAGTAGAAAAAGGCGGGGCATAAATAAGGTCAATAAATAATTATACCCTTGAGCCTACTTTTGTGGACCCTAATGTACATTAAAAATGGCATGATTTTGGGGGGCAATATTCTATTCACAATCCACTCAAAAATCCATGCAGATATGCAAATTTGTTGTCCTTCCTAAATTCGAAACTCCCAGCTGTTTTTTTTTTTCTGTTCCAAATCATGACTATGAATAGTCAATTTAAGATCCCTTTTGGTGCCAAGACAGTGAGGCAAAAATTGGGCCTCTCCCCTGCCTTTCAAAGACTTCCTTCCCTGACTAAAGAAACATAGAAAGAACAAATGCAGAAGCAGAACAAACATTTATTTCACAGTCCATTTCCCAGCACGTTTAAACTTATATTAATGTCCACTAGAATTAAAATATACTAATTGGATTTCTCCATCATGAATTAAACATAATTCAGACTGAAGTGGAAAACTTCATTCCAGCAAAAAGAAACGCTAATGGAATGCATGAACTTTCTAGAAATAATCAATGATACTTGATTTGGTGTAGTATATATCCCTAATTATTCAAGAGGATAAATGTTATTACTGTAATGATTTTGGTCTCTTAAAACTAAAACAATCTCCCTGACGTGAGCTTTTAAAATATTAGGGAAATAGTACCCTGAGTAATTTCCAATCTATTCTTGATGGCTAAAACCAGATCTACTTGCCCTGAGACAAATTACAATTTAGCCCCGAAAGACGTCATTCTCACAAATTATTTTGGTCCCCCCTGCTCTTTTCCATAAAGCAAAGAATAGCAAGACTAACAGGAAATGATGGATTTGGTATTTTTCTTTTTACTGCTAGCATGAATCTTTTGTCTTTGTTACATATCCAACATGGTTGTCTTCTCTTACTATAACATGCATTTATTTGGAAGACTACAGTTCCATCTACACTAACATGGAGCCCCCGGTGGTGCAGTGGGTTAAAACCCTGTGCTGGCAGGACTGAAAACCGACAGGTCGCAGGTTCGAATCCGGGGAAAGGTGGATGAGCTCCCTCTACCAGCTCCAGCTCCTCATGCGGGGACATGAGAGAAGCCTCCCACAAGGATGATAAAAACATCAAATCAATGTGCTTGCAGACGGCCAATTTTCTCACACCAGAAGCGACTTGCAGTTTCTCAAGTCTTTCCTGACACGACAAAAAAACTGCCACATAACTGCCACATCCAGATTATCTGCTTTGAAGTAGATTATATGGCAGTGTAGACTCATATTATCATATTATCAAAGCAGATAATCTGGATTCAGAAACTGAATTATATGGCCCCTTCCACACAGCTGAATAAAACCCCACATTTTCCGCTTTGAACTGGAATATATAGCAGTGTGGGCTCAGATAACCCAGTTCGAAGCAGATATTGTGAGATTTTCTGCCTTGATGTTCTGGGTGATATGGCTGTGTGGAAGGGCCCTATGTCCCCCAATATGAATCTTCCAGAGCATCAAGGTCCTTGAGTGAGGACTTTATCTCAGCTCGACCACCACCAACCTCTTGGGCAAGAACATGGAAGAGGGCTTTTTTGGGGTCTGTCCCTACGATGAGGAATTCCCTGTATGGGAAGCTAGGTTATCCTATTACTCTTTCTTTCTCCGGCATGCAAAGGTCTCACTATTCAAGCAGGCATTTAATGATTAATGGGTTTCAGGATATCTTTTATGCTATATATGCTGAATTTTTAACTTGTTGTGCTTTTAAATTATTTTTGATTTTTGGAACTCTTAATAGCAATTTAATACGATAGCTTGTTTAATTGTGTCCTAACTTTTTATTATCAGCTTTCTTGTTTTAGCATTTTCTCATTTTAGCCCTAAACCTGGAAAAAAAGGATACAAATCACAGTAATCCATTCATAAAATGTATGTTGTGATGTATTTATTGAATTGCTGATTTCCTAACTCTGACATTTTGGAATGACTTGTTCTTCAATGTGATACCATATGTTCAGGCCGAAGCAGGAACCTCAGGCTGCAGATGCAACGAAGTAGGAATACCCTGGAACAGTCTACACCTTTAGTCCAGAATACTGTCCCATTGGCAAATACAACTGGCCCTCTGTATCCATGGATTCCGAATCTGTGGGTTCCACTATCCACAGCTTTAAAAAAAATCCCCAAAGCAAACTTTGATTCTGACATTTTATAGAAAGCACACCATTTTCCACAGATTTTTATTCTGGAATCAAACCCCAGCAGATACTGAGGACACGCTATATTGAAATGAGAGTCATCTGCTGATGCAATTGGGATTTCAAAAAGGAAAAAGCATTTTAAAATGAAAAGAAGCAACAACAGAAGTAGTAAAGGTTTAGAAGATCAAAAGATATTGGAGTCAGCAGTAGAAAAAAATGAACTTCAGCAACACAGAAGAAGAGTCAAGCTTAAAAGTTATTTAAAAACTTAATTCAAACAACTACTTATCTAGAGAGGAAAGTAATGCAACTAGCTATCTAACTATCTAACTCACTGGAGACTTCTTGTCTTTCTCCATGCTCACAGAAGAAGAAAATAGAGGACTCGGGGGCTTGCTATGCACTCAGGAAAAAGAGATGTACCCCTAAGAAGTATCAGTCTAACAAGCAAACAGAGGACAGAGAGACAGGAAGACAAAGAGGGCAATATGGGAAGGGATTTCCCTGCTAACTCATCTGCCTATCTATGTCCTTGATGAGACTACGAACTTGTGCAGGATGTGGTTGAGTCCCAACACGTATCCCTCATCTTTGATAGCAAAGCATTTTATGTTGACCTTGTGTATTTGGATGCTAATTGTAAGTCACTCTGGATACAATCCACCATACCATACCAAAAAAAAGCACATACGGTAATGGCAACTTTAAACAAATATTATTCAAATTGATACTTGACTGTGGTTACTGCAATTGAGAATTTCACTCTTTCGTATCTAATTTATATCTAACAAGGTATAATTTTCCACTAAAGAGACAAGAGTTTACTTCTCTCAGTCATAGAATTTTGAATAACCAAACTCAGATGAAAATTCATGCTTTTATACAGCCAAACTACAAAGCATCACTGTGATACCAGACCATTGAAATAAACATCCACAGAAAGTCCAACTATCTAAAGTAGGATTGTATTGGATGTTGTCCCAATGTTGCTAAATACACTTGATCCTTAGTTATTGGAAAAGGAATACAGGAAGACATGACAGTTCCATGATCTAAGATGAGAATAGATAATGTTCAGCCCTTTGACTTTTGATGAACTAATAATTCCTTCATGTCTTACCAAAGATCAGGATAACTGGGAGGAGCCCCCGGTGGCGCAATGGGTTAAACCCTTGTGCCGGCAGGACTGCTGACCAAAAGGTTGGCGGTTCAAATCTGGGAAGCATCTGCGGAGCAGGGTGAGCTCCCATCTGTCAGCTCCAGCTTATCATGCAGGGACAAGAGAAAAGCCTCCCACAGGATGGTAAAACATCTGGGCATCTCCTGGGCAACGTCTTTGCAGACTGCCAATTCTCTTATGCCAAAAGCGACTTGCAATTTCTCAAGTCACTCCTGACATGAAAAATATAAATAAATAAGGATAACTGGGGTTGATAGGAACAAATATTCAACAACAATGGTTTTTTTTTCCCCATCCGTGATTTAACATCTACCCTCAAATAGAGGAAATCACTAGAGACCCATATACTTCCCATTTGGAGGTAAGAGTAGTATTTTAAGCTATGGTACCTTTTACTTTTTGAAGGATCTTTCAAGTCACTTTTCCCATGGCTGTCCTCTGGAAGCTTGGCTAATTTCTCCCCTGTCTGTAGATTTAATTGTACATGCAATCCTGCAGGAACAGCTTGACCTGCAAATAAATGTTAGAAATTATAGGGGATATTTTTTTCTTCTTAAGGTTTTCTTTCTGTTTGCTTTTCTTCAGATGTACTTAAGACTGCGTTTTTTGTTTCAATGCTGCACAATGAAAAGTAGCCAATTACAGACATTTAAGCATGATGGAAAGCTTTTCATCTAACCAAAGTGAGTCAAGCTTGGGGTCACCCAAAGCTGAATTCCATACTGTGCCTTTTTCTACACCAGAATCGATGAAGACAAAGCATTTCCAAGTGTTAATATTTCATATATTTAATTCATACTTGCTACTCCTCCTTACTTCTTTACTTCTATGGACCAAATTACTGTTATTTCTATTTATTTATTCCTGTTCACTAAATAGCCATCACTCTCACATTGACACATTTACGTAAACGGAAACAATCACAGAGGGAAAAAATCACCTATGGTCAGATCAATAAGGAAAGGCTTTAACTTTGAAAACAGCATGAGACTGCTTCAGTGCCCCGTTCCCAAAAAAATGGAATTGTTATTGAGCTGCTTGGAACCAAAGCTGAGCCAGTTTAAAATAAGGCAGTCATTTCTATATCCTCGAACAATTCCCTAAGTGAAAACATTATGTACATTTGAAAAAGACAAAGACCAGAGAGCCTCCGGATTAACTCCATGATGTCCCAGTTGATCTGAAGTTCAAAAACATTAGGCTAGTAACTTCTTCATGCAGAAGAATGGCATATAAAGATGTCAATTTTTGGTGGGGAATGTAATGTTATTATCTGCATGCTTGTTTTTAAAGTAAGTCCTATGGTTATAGAAGTTTTGGCGAAAAGACAAAAATACAAATTCTTCAGATAGAGTTGGAAACAAATCCAAAAGGTTCAAAAATTGTAGCCATGCAGATGCTGTTGGATTGCAGTTCCCATCATATCCCACCTCTGGTTTTGCGGGCTAGGACTGATGGAAGTGTCAACCCATTGAGTAGACCACCAATTGACTGTCTCTGCTTTTTCCCCTTATCTGACGGGAAAACCTACTCAGTTTTTGAGTTATAGAATGATACTATAATTTAGCCTCATTTCCACAATTAAAGGTTTTATTTTATTTAACTTTGCAGGACTGGGCATTTCCCATGTCATAAGTCAAGGATAATGAGTAACATGAACAACCTCCATGCTTAATTTTTGAGGATCATATTAAATTTAGAGAACCTGTTGAGACTCAGCATTCTGGCACCATACCTACTACTAGTAGTAGGAGGAGGAGGAGAAGAAGAAGTGATGCAGAAGCAGAGGAGAATCAGCGTCAGCTGAAACGTATTCGTGACATCTTTCTGGCTTCCAGTGATTCGGAAGACTTTGAAGGATTTGGCCCAGAGGAAGCTATGGAAGCAGATTACAGGGGAGTAAAGAGAGTGGCCAGTGAGTCTGGCAGTGATAGTGACACTATGTCTAAGAGGCTTAAAGACACAGCAGATAATTCCAGTGCCAGTGAGGATGAGATGGAGGAGGCTTTAGACTGGACTCTGGTTCAGAACATTAGAGACATTTGCAATCAAACAACCTCCAGCGATGATTTTGAGGGTTTTCAGCATAACTGGAATGAGGGATCTTCTTGGCAGGATCAGGCATTAGAACAAAGGTGGCAAACTTGGCGTGGCTTAGATGCTTCAGCTGCGCAAGGAGAATCAGATGAGTCTAATGAATCCCAATCTTCTGATAGTGAATAAAATGTGCACACTGGGAACTGTTTCTTTGCAGACAACAAAGTGTTGTTATGTGTTGTTACTCTGCCTAACCTTGCTTGGATTCCCAGTATCCTGTTTCCCTGCCATGTTCCTTCTGACCTTGGAATCTTCGTTCGTGAGTGTTACGCCTGGCTACCTGACCTTGGAATTGACTGGACTACGTATTTGCCTATCGGACCTTGCTCTGAACCTTGTATTTCTTAGAGACTATTTTGCTTTGCATTTTGCTACAAGCTCTTGTATCTCCTGTTTATTTTTGGCTGCTATTCAAGCTTGCTAGATATCCGGATTATCTACTGTTTATGTTCTTGACTGAAAACACCTTTTGAACTGCCTTCACTGCTGTTAAAGTGCCTCATTAAGTTTGTTATTCATTAAAAGACTATTATTTTACATCTCAATTGCTGTTTGAGACAATCTGTGTTCCTTGGGTCACGACAGAACCTCTGTATTAAGAGACAACATGGTAAAGTACATGACTAGGACTTCAGAAGACCAGTGTTCTAATCCCTGTTCATGCCATGGAAGTCCATAGAACAAGTCACACTTATAATAATAATAATAATAATAATAATAATAATAATAATCTTTATTTCTACCCTGCCACCATCTCCCCGATGGGGACTCGGGAGTGGCTTACATGGGGCCAAGCCCGGACAACATAATACAGCAATAAAATCAAAACATATACAACAGACAACAACAACATTATCAAAATGACATTAAAAATAATAATAAAATAAAAATTCCAATAGACACAATCATGATAGAGATGACAATCCCAGAGAAAGGAAATGGCAAATATATTTTGACTAAGGGCCCTTCCAGACAGGCCCTATATCCCAGGATCTGATCCCAGGTTTTCTGTTTATACCAGATTATCTGGCAGTGTGGACTCATATAATCCAGTTTAAAGCAGAAAACCTGGAATCGTATCCTGGGATATAGAACCTGTCTGGAAGGGCCCTAAATCTTGCAAAGAAAACCCTAGAGGCGGTCTCCATTAATTAGAAAGCACATCTACACTGACCATTTAATGCAGTTTCAAACCAGTATTAAAGAAAGTGTTTTCACTGTACATAGGAAATTCTGAAACCAGTTTGAGGCCCAGATGATGATGATACAAACCACAGAGAATGAATGTGTATTAAGGGCTTTCTTTCACATTCTTTTGTGGAAATTTGTTGTCCAGCCATTGCAGTTTGAAGATAGCTTTGAACTGCATTAAACGGTCAGTGTAGATGGGACCAAACTCAACCTGGAGTTACATAACAATAGCTGTACCCTTCCCCAAAGAGAGCAGCAAACATTTCTAGATATCAGCCTTCAGGTCCCATTTTGAATGTTGTGTAGGAACTGTCTAATTCCTATTGTAACAGGTACATAGAAATCTGAGAAGCTTACCATTTTTCCATTGGGTGACTGAGAATGATTAGAGGATTGAGAATAAAGGACAATGAAAACAGATTGTATAATATTTAGTGGGCTCCGTGTACTCAGATCTTGTTTAATTGTCAAATAGAAGATGGACTGCATTTAGACATGCAACATGTTTGACATTTATCTCTGGTATATCCAACAACATTACAATTAATTTAAAGCCTTGTGTCCACCAGTTCTTTACCTGCCTTTCTTTACCTGTCTGAAATTTGTTTCTGAAAGATGTAAACAGAACAAACAAAACATGCCATAAATGAAAAATGTCATAAATACAAGGCAGCGCTGTCATTCCAATAAAGAATGATATTAATCGACTCAACATAAATAAATGTGCACATTGACAATATCTCAGCACAGGTACCTTTTGGAGATATTGATGGAAATGTCAGCTAAAACACAAGCTGGTTTTTAAAAATAGCTCCACTCGCCAGAAAGCCTATCTTTAATATTTCATTTTTCCCTGCTTATTAAGGAAACACGCCATGAAAATCAAAATCAAAATAGTCACGCACACAAAAACAAACAAGTAATCCCTCAACTAGCAGCCTTTACTTAACGTTAAACATTTCTTCATTAACTAACGCTGGCCCCTGCCCTTTAATCAACAGAAACGCTTGTTGATTCAACTCCCTGTTACAGCTTGCAACCCCAATTAAGTCATAATTACTTTAACCATAAACATGTAAGCAATAATTGTATAAACTACCTTTCTAGTTGATGATGTGCCCAATAAGGCATGCAAACATTTTATCTACAGATTTCTATGTTCTTGGTTCTCTATGCAAATAAAAAAAGAAGGCATGGCAATCTCAACATTTTCAAAAGCCACTATAAAATTTATTGCCGAACTGGCAGCAACAAAGAACAGCTTCAAATATTTACTCCAAACGAGTCGGAACAAGATGTTAGAAACTTGGAGGTCTCTCCTTCAGGGTCAGCAGAAGCCAAAGTCGACTTGAAAGCAATTAACAACAAACAACATGTTTGAAAGTGAAGAGGCTTTCACATCCTCATTAAATCTACTTTTCAGCCTAGCATAATGTAGATCATACAATATTTTTAATGACACTCTTTGAATGTTCACTAAATTATTTTGTGCTTTGGCCATTGTACCATTAAAACTTGGCTATCTGAAGCCTATACACGATACATGATTACATATTACAGTCAACCATCCAGAATTTGTGGGGTTAGAGGCACAGGGCTGCCGTAAAAGTGAATACCACAAAAAAAGAAATTGCTATTATTATTTTTACCAGAGAGAACACCTTTCCAGGAATTTCTAGGTCTTCCAGCATGAGGAGGGAACAAGTTTATTTTCTGTTGCTCCAGAGCAATGGATTCAAGTTGCAGGATAAGAGATTCCACCTAAACATTAGGAAGAACTGCCTGATAGTAAGAGCTATTTGACAGTGGAATATGCTGTCTCTGAGGGTGGTGGAGTCTCCTTCTCTGGAGGTTTTTGAACAGCAGCTGGATGGCCATCTGTCGGGAGTGCTTTGGTTGTATTTTTCTGCATAGCAAGGGGGTGGATGGGATGGCCCTTTTGGTCTATTCCAACTCTAGGATTCTAGGATTTTATGACTGAACATAGAAACACACTGGAGGACACAAGAGATTCCTAGAGAGTACATTCTAAATCAAATATGTGCATAATAAAATCCACAAAACATCACAAATATGGAGAGAGATTTTACTGGGTTTCCCCCCATATTTTTAACCTGCACTCTGAGCACCACAATTAAAAGCAATCAAAAGCATGTATACAAATCAGAACTGCACAGGTAGCAAGAACTCAGAGCAAAAAGGGAAGAAAAAAACACAGCCTAAAATAGCCCCCCAACCTGCCTTCCAGTATTAGCTAGGTAACTGCCACTTCATGAGTGTGAGGGAAAAATCACCTACAGCTAATTAAAGCTGATGGAATAAGATAAATATTTAATATAAAAATGGGCTGATCTGCCTAGTTAAGTGGACAATAAAGGAGCAGTTATTTGATGTGAGCTTCAACAGAGGCACTACAAAACAGAAACAAAACAAAAGCCTATTCCACAGCTTTCATCATTTAATTATTACACAGCTGAACCCTTAAGGGCAGTGGGGGACCCCATTATATATTTCCCAAACCATATGAAAGGCGAACATGGTAACATTGGACGAAAGTGAACACTAAACAGTATTTGGTTACAGTAACACTACTTGGAGGAGAAAAGGAGAGGGGCTATGCTGTATTAGTGCATCTATTTTTATATGTTACTAGCCGTCCCCTGCCACGCGTTGCTGTGGCCCACATGGGGGTTTTATGTGGGAGGTTCCAATTCTATCATTGGTGGAGTTCAGAACGCTCTGTGATTGTAGGTGAACTATAAATCCCAGCAAGTACAACTCCCAAATGTCAAGATTCTATTTTCCCCAAACTCCACCAGTGTTCACATTTGGGCATATTGAGTATTTGTGTAGAGTTTGGTCCAGATCCATCATTGTTTGAGTCCACAGTGTTCTCTGGATGTAAGTGAACTACAACTCCAAAACCAAAGGACACTGTCCACCAAACCTTTCCAGTATTTTCTGTTGGTCATGGGAGAACGGTGTGCCAAGTTTGGTTCAATTCCATCATTGGTGGGGTTCAGAATGCTCTTTGATTGTAGGTGAACTATAAATTCCAGCAACTACAACTCCCAAATGACAAAATTTTTGAGTGAAGGACATACATTGGGTTGTTAGGTGTCTTGTGTCCAAATCTGGTGTCAATTTGTCCAGGGGTTTTTGAGTTCTGTGAGTACCACAAACGAACATTACATTTTTATTTATATAGATTTGCATAGCAGCTGGTCAGTCGCCGTATAGGAAACACACCAGGGGTCGGGAATGCAACTGTGCCTTTTTTTTTCTTTTTCTTTTTTTTTTGCTTTCTCCAGAGCCTGTTAGGCAGGATACTGCTTTATAGACTATGAATTATATGCTCATCCTGACTAATTGCCAATGCCTGACCTAACCTTCATGCATTTATCTAAGCCATTTCAAAGCTGGCAACCATGACTATATCTTGCTATGTTAAATTCTACAATGTAACTATATGAATAAGTTAGATCCTTCTATACTAGTAAATTCTAGAACTATGAATGCTTTAAACTAGTTCCAATAATGAAAAAAGTAAAGAATGGTGGGAGGAAGTTAAACCCATGCAACTAGAAAGATCTTGAAAGGAAATATTGCAAAATCAATTGCCATTTAAGGAATGAAAAAGAATTATAGCTCAATACAATAAGGCCTTTGAACCATACAGTTCACCAAAGCACCAGTTTGGTCATATTGCAGAGATAAGTTGTTAGCCCTACTATCCCCTTCAAGATGCAAAGCTGCATTGGACTGGCCCCAGATTCTGCCATGTTTTCATCTCTCTGATTTGAACCACAGCATTGGTGGGAGTAGAGTCCTGACTGTTCAGTCAGGCTGAACCCTTGTCGTAATTTGTCAACGCAAGTCACACAGGCACTTTTGCTGATGTCAAAAAAGGCAATAGCCAGGTCTCTGGACAAACAACAACGAAGGTAAGTCACAGGGCCACTGAGCATGAGGAAAATGTCATTGAAACACTAACCTGTGTGACCAGGAGAACCAGTTCTGAATCAGAATTTGCCAAGATGTTCACACACACACCAAAATTTGAGGGAGTTCCAAAGCATTCCTCAATGTCTTCTAACTCAGGATAAAAGAAAGTTAAGCAGACACCCAGGAGTGACTTCAAGCCCTGTTTGAGGTATGTGACCCTGTAGACAGGTCCCACGTCACACGATTTTAGAGCTTTCACAGTGGAGTGAAGTCATGTTCTGTACAGCACGGAATATATAAACCCTGTACAATTAGCAATATTTAGTTTACCTGGCCGCACTCGTTGCCACTGATTTGTTGGGTAAAATACATCCAAGTCTTCAGGATCTAGTTCCTCCTCCTCTTCCTCTACCAACTCTTTTTTGTTCTCTTCCTTTAAATCACTATCTTCTGTTTTTGTCAAAGCAAACTCCTTCAAGATAAGATACACCAGTTTAGAACTCTATATGGATCATTTTCTTATTGAATAACATGCTTTATTGAGTTTAACTAAACAACCTTTCAAATACCCAATTAACTGTGAAGCTATTTGCATTTTTTTTTGTCGTGTCAGGAGCGACCTGAGAAACTGCAAGTCGCTTCTGGTGTGAGAGAATTGGCAGTCTGCAAGGACGTTGCCCAGGGAACGCCCGGATGATTTGATGTTTTTATCATTCTTGTGGGAGGCTTCTCTCATGTCCCCGCATGAGGAGCTGGAGCTGATAAAGGGAGCTCATCCGCCTCTACCCAGATTCGAACCTGCGACCTGTCAGTTTTCAGTCCTGCCGGCACAGGGGTTTAATCCACTGTGCCACCGGGGGCTCCATTTGCATATAAGACAGAGTTAAAAGAGATTACTACATATTCTCAAGTATGAGTGAAACTCACACTATATTCTCAAGTACAAGTCGAGGGAAGGTTTTGGGCCCAAAATTATGGATCTTGATATGACCTGTGGATAAGGCAAGAGAAGGGGGAAGAACAACTCTACTTAAAATGGGGATAGGTCATATATATATATAGAGAGAGAGAGAGAGAGATAGTACAGTACTCGCATTGACTCATGAATAAGTCAACCCAGGATTTTTGGATTGATGTTTTGACTAAAATGACCAAACAAGACTATCTTACCAACACCAATTTCAGTGATTGCATACTTACTGTAACTCTATCATTTAAGCATGAAGAGAAACTTGTTATAAAAAGCAGCAAGACCATCAAGTTGAGCTTCATCACAATGGACCAAAAACAGATGCTGTGAGACATTGCAACCTGAAATGAAAACAGCAGATTAATCAAGTTTCCTTTTCCCTTTTCATCATGTCAGCATCACTTTCTCAGCATTGTACAAGTTTATTGTTTAGGGCAGTGGTTCTCAACCTGCGGGTCCCCAAGTGTTTTGGCCTACCACTCCCAACATCCCAGCCAGTTTTCTAGCTCTTAGGATTTCTGGGAGTTGAAGGCCAAAGCATCTGGGGGCCCGCAGGTTGAAAACCACTGGTCTAGTAAGAGTCCACGGCATGTAAAAATGGCACTAAGCAGTAAATATTTCCCTTGGGTTACATCAGGAGAGGCGCCTTTAGAAGTTGTTGGGCTGCCATTCTCCTCAGTATGGACAGGCACAGCTAGAGGGGAGGGATTGAGGAAGACAACACCTGGAGAGCCTCCTATTTATCTCTCAAGGACCTAGTGATGAGTAAGTTTCACAAAATACAATCTAGTCAACAATAAACAGACCATGGGTTTTATTCTTAGGAAATGAAATCAATAAAGCACCCATGTAATTAATAGGGCATCTATAGGTAAGAATATACTATCAATGTATATGTTTATTTAGCCTAGATGCAAATTTTATAAAATATGGATTGCTTCTCAAGGTATCTGATATGGGAGACCAGCAATTTTCCCCACACATATTTGTATCATTGAATGCAACTGTTTCTTTATTTTTGAAAACTTATTCCACCAGTCCAGGGTCCACCAATCTGAGGAGTGCTGGTGTATGTAGCATCACCCATGCTAAATACATTTGTGGCTCAAGATATTTTGTTTTCCTACAAATGTATGGGAACATATATTATGTATAGATGTGCACATTTCTGCATACCATAGACACTTGTGTACAAGATCACTTCAGGTATAACTTGAGGACAACTTTGTGGGCCAAAATTATAGATTTTGATATGACCTGTAGATAAGTTGAAGGTCATTTCCGTAGGGAGGAGAAAACACCAATGCCATTAGCAACTATTATCATTCTTTTCTTTTCTCAGCATAGAGGCAGCAACATAGAGGCACTTACTAAGTCAGTCTGTGTGGGAGATGGACGACAGCTTGGGAGAGCCAAGTTAGTCCCAATGAGTCCCAGGCCACAAGGTTTTCTATGTATTGGAAGTGGACCTAAGAGGTGTGTATCTGTGTGTCACTTCACAAGGCACAGACACACAACTCTTAGGTTTGCTTCACATTTGCCAGCCATCTTCACAGAGAACCTGCGCCAGAGGCAATGGTCATTTTGCTCACTCCTGCTGTGCCAAAGGTACCCGCAAAATAAGGCAGAAAGTAAAATCTTGCCTGGCCTGATACTCAAACCTTGTGTGCTAGACAGTTGGGCAAGGTCAACACCAAACAAGTGAGGTTTCTGGGGACTTTCTCTGGGAAGAAAAAGGGATGGAAAATATCCTACTGAACATGCTGCTGAAAATGTTTTAAGAGGGTAATTACTTTCCAACGTCACACTTAACTCCTGGAACAATTCCATCAGCGTTGCCTCCGAAAAAACCTACAAATCTCTTGGGGAAACAGGCAGACAAATGTCAGCATGCTGGAAGAAGCAAAGACCACCAGCATTGAAGTGATGCTCCTACGCTATAAATTCCGCTAGACTGGCCACGTTGTCTGAATGCCCAATCACCATCCCCCAAAGCAGTTACTATACTATTGGAAAACGTAATGTTGATGGGCAGGAAAAGAGATTTAAAGATGGGCTTAAAGGCAACCTTAAAAACTGTGGCACAGACACCGAGAACGGGGAAACCCTAGTCCTTGAGCGCTCTAACTGGAGGTCAACTGTGACCCGAGGTTCTGCGGAATTCAAAGAGGCACGAATGAAGGGTGGACGGGAGAAACATGCCAAGAGGAAGGCACATCAAGCCAACCCTGACCGGGACCGCCTTCCACCTGGAAACCTTTGTCCTCACTGCGGAAGAACAAGTGGGTCAAGAATAGGGCTCCCCGGTCACTCATGCATCCACCGCCAAAACACTACACTTGGAGGCCCATCATCCTTGGACTATGTAAGTAAAGTAAGTAAGTAATGAGTCCTTGCTTTCATCTACCTTCAAGATATACAACATTGCATCCAAAAGCACAACAGTTGACCAAGGAACAGTAGAGAAAAAATTCAGTTTCACAATATAGTACAGCCCATGTATTTGGGTGGGATATGTCCCAAGTTTCCTGAAGGATACCTAAAATCAAAGATAATAGTGAACCCTGCCTTTTGATTTTATGGGCTGCAAGCATACCATAGACTCACACCAGAAGACTATGGGCCCTTCCAGACAGGCCCTATATCCCAGGATCTGAATCCAGGTTTACTGTTTATCCCAGATTATCTGACAGTGGGGACTCATATACTCGTTTAATACAGAAAACCTGGGATCAGATCCTTGGATATAGGGCATGTCTAGAAGGGTCCTTAGATGGGCCCAGAAATATTTCCAGCAGGATCTGGGGAGGGGTGGGGCTTGGATAAGTGAAACCAGGATATTGAATCCATGAATAAGGGGGTAATACTTTACTTTGATAAATTAATAATCCTTGAGAAAAACTAGCAGTTAGGAATCTGAGTTTTTTAACTTCACAATCAAGGGGGAAATGAGCTATAAACAAGAGGATGAAGCCAACAAGCTCCAGTCATTCACAAGAACTTACCCCACAGGCATATAATGAGGTTAGTTTTACAACAGAGACTGGAGGACCTGAACAACCATAGGATGGGAGGACATTGCTATTGTTGCATCATAAGCATATGCTGCTGTAAATGCACTCTGTGTTTTGCCAAGAGATATATGTAAAAGTCTAGGAAAAAATGGCAAGAAAATTGAGGCCAAATACTAATTTCTCTCCCTTTCTTTTAAAAAGTTTTATAGGGAGAATTGTGATTCTGGAATATTTCCTCATAGAATGATGAATGGAATGCTCTTTTCCGGCAAGCTTTTGATGGGTGAACAACCCGGGCTATGCCTGTTCTCGCTGCTTATTGTTATGGTTATGGTTATTTTTAAAGCGAATTGTGTTGTTTTAATTTGTTTCTGTAAACCGCTCCAAGCCAAACTGGGAGTAGCGGTATACAAGTCAAATAAATAAATAAACAGAAAGCGTTCACATATTTATTCTTTCTGTGTTATTTCTAAAAAAGTAGGTAGCAAGTGGATTTTTTTGTAAGACTATGTTCAGAAGTGCTCTGAAATAAAAAGTAGAGATATATAGACCACTATCAATGTGTGTGCTGCCCATTTGTGATGGGTTCCCAGGAAAGAATCTATGATTCTATGTCTTACTTAGGCCATCTGTCGGGGTGTTTCGTTTGTGCTTTTCCAGCATGGCAGTGCTCTTTAGCAGAGAAGGCAGAAAACCTTGTAAAACTACAACCTCCAGGATTCCACAGCCTGGAGCCATGACAGTTAATGTGATCTCAAAATGCATTAATTCTACAGTGTGGATGCACCCTGTGAGCTTGGCAGATGTCCCTTCTACACTGCCACATAAAGTCCATGTTATCTGCTTTGAACTGGATTATATGGCAGTGTGGACTCATCTAATCCAGTACAAAGCAGATAATGTGGATTATCTGCTTTGATAATATGGATTATATGACAGTGTAGAAGGAGCCCGAGGTATCCTGCTCCTTTATCCCAGGATATGATCCCAGGTTTTCTATTTATCCCAGATTATCTGGCAGTGGGGACTCATATGTTATAGTTTAAAGCCTAGATTGGATCCTGGGATATAGAGCCTGAGGGCCCTTCCACACAGCCCTATAACCCAGAATATCAAGGCATAAAATCCCACAATATCTGCTTTGAACTGGGTTATCTGAGTCCACACTGCCATTTATTCCGGTTCAAAGCAGAAAATGTGGGGTTTTATTTAGCTGTGTAGAAGAGGTCTCAGTCAAAGGGGGCGAGGAAGCAGCCCAGGAGCGCCCCACTTTCCTCCCTCAGCCCCTCCTCTCCGTCCCAGCTGCTCAGGCAGCCCCCCTCCCACTCCCTACCTCTTTGCCAGCCTGCCTTCCAGTAGGAGCCAGAGGCGAGCGAGCAGAGCCTCCCGCCAATCAGGAGAAGACACGTCACCGCCTCCCGCCTCCTTCTTTTCTTGCCAGCAAAGCAGCTCCGCCCACTCCGAGCAGTCACGTGACTTCACTAGCCTGTAGAGATAAAAAAGTTTAGAGGACGGCTCCCTGGCTCTAGAAAGGGAACTACCGACCTCTTCTGGAGAAGAGGAGGAAGTGCGTCCACCGTGGGCACTAAGCGGAATGGAATCTGTAGTCAAGTAATCAGAGGAAGATTAGGGCTTGAAAGGGAGCTATGAAGATTCAGAAGCCCTTTCTACACTGCCATTTAAAATGCAGATTATCTGCTTTGAACTGGATTATATGGCAGTGTAGCCCTGCCCTTGCAACCAAAACTTTATTACACAAGCCCCTGCCTTCCGAGTCTATATTCGATTACTATGTCAGTCTATGGATTGATTGATGGTGTTTTTTTATGTTTTTTATGATGTTATTTTTTATAAATTTTACTTCCGTTTGACCGGCCCTGTCCCCATGTAAGCTGCCCCGAGTGCCTTTGGAGAGATGTTGGCAGGATACAAAAATAAAGTGTATTGTTATTTTACTTTTTTGTCGTGTCAGGAGCAACTTGAGAAACTGCAAGTTGCTTCTGGTGTGAGAGAATTGGCCGTCTGCAAGGACGTTGCCCAAGGGACGCCAGGATGTTTTGATGTGTTACCATCCTTGTAGGAGGTTTCTCTCATGTTCCCGCTGACAGAGGGAGCTCATCTGCACATGGGATTCAAACCTGCAACCTGTCGGTCTTCAATCCTGCCCTCACAAGGGTTTAACCACTGCACCACAAAAACACAGTTTGACACAGCAAATGAGATACATATGCTGAGTTTCACAAAATTACAAGTACTTCCCAAGCTTTAGGACTGTGTGATGTATTTTCTGATAATGCACGCAGATCCAAGTAAGGTGGCCTTTTGCAGTTGACAGGTCATGATTTTGTCAATGTTTATTGTTTTCAAATGCCAGCTGAGATCTTTTGGCTGAGATATTATTATTATTATTATTATTATTATTATTATTATTATTCCAGGGTATGCAGGCACCATCAGACACCACTCGAGGTGACATGCACAAGAAAAGGGGAACACAGATACTGATGTCATACAGAACCATGGGATCACGAAAAGGTCTTAGGTTTCCACATGGGAACTTTGGACGAGAAAAGTGGATCTGAGGGGCTTGGGGTCCATTTATCGAAAAGCGAGATAGCAGTTAGTCTTATAATTAATGAGGGGAAAAGATGGCATTGGTTCAGAGCTCCTCGGTTAAGTCGAGGATACTGAACCAGTTGGGTCTGAACCCTGGAAGGCCTTTTGAGCGTCCCGGCCAAGCCAGCAGGGCTTCGCAGCTCGGGAGAAGGTTTATCATTGAAGCAGAGTTAGAGTCAGTAAAGGACACAATGTATCATGCAGAGAGCTGAAAGTTAGGGAAAAGGATACTTTTTATTGGGGGATTGTTACAAAGTGGCTAGGGAAATTTGAAAGGGAGGAAAGGAAGAGTTTCTTGTAGCTGTTGCTGGTGCCACTGTCCTGTAGATACTTGAAACATTCATACTCCCAGGAACTGTGGAACTCCCTGCTGTGGTCAAATCAATCTGAAGGCAGGGCTTTCCGTGTTCGATGACACTATATAATACAGATTATCAAAGCAGATAGTCCACATTATATGAGTCTACAGTGGCATCAGGCATGTAGCCGGGGTGGTGGTCTGCGAAAAGGCCTTACTGGTACATTATTTAAACTGTTAAGTTTATTCATATCATAATCTGATCACCATGCTCAATATATCTCATATGCATGGGGGTATTGAGGTAACGATACAAAAGGTTTGCTAGGGTAGACCATCTTTCACTCAGACTCAGCCCCCCCCCCCTCCCCGAATCAAAATCCTGGCTACGGGCCTGAGTGGCATATAATCCAGTTCAAAGCAGATTACCTGGATGTTATATGGCAGTGTAGAAGAGGTCTAAGGCCTCATCCACACTGGCCATTTAATGCATTCCGAAGCTAGACAACGGATGCCCACAAGTTTGCAAAAGAAAAGCCCTTAATGTGCATCACTGGAGAGCTCCTTTAAAACCAGCCCAAACTGAGAATAGATTCACTGCCTCTCTGACAGTGAACAACCAGTGACAATATAAATGAGAGCCAAAAAGTAAGGTATCAACAATCAAGAGCAGATCTTCCTTGATTGAATCTATGTCTTTTCACTGAATAATATTCTCAACACAATCCTGCACATCCTTCATTCATGGCTTCTTTTCCCGAACAGAAAACAACACCAAGACACTTGAAGCCCCAATTTCCTCAGATGGTAGGAAGTTTCCTAAAAGACAGGAGTTTACCTACAGTGTGAGTTATTTAGAATTCCCTAATCTGAAATGGTTCACTTGGGTGGCTGAGATTGTAACACCTTTGTTTTCTGATGGTTCAAAGTAGACAAACTTGGTAATAAAGGAGGCCCAAGGAGATGGTGGTAAAAATCCTGAAACAACAAAGGGACCCTTGGGAGAACTAAGACACAAGGGAGCTGAATGAAAGAAATGTATTGTTTCTGCTTTGCTTGATATTATCTATAGTTCACCTGCCTGTCTGACCTTGTCTGCTTAGTAACAATAACCATGCATTTTCTATATAAGATAATGGTCTACACTTTCTTCTGAAACTAAACTTAACAAAAACAAAACTTAGTTTAGAGAGTATTTAAGCACATGCAACTTTGTCCTGGGTTGGATTTTTTTTTAAATTATTTTCTCAAGGTGACTTGATCCCGTGCCCCAGCTGGTATAAAGCCTGTATTTTCTTCACTCAAAATGGAAAGATCTTTCAAGTGATTATTTGGGATAAAGTACCCTTTCAGCTTCATGTACAAAACAATTAAAAATATTGTGATCGTATAAGTCAATTAATAAAGTGTATATAAACCCACTGGTGGAGCAGCGAATTAAGCCGCTGAGCTGCTGAACTTGCTGACCAAAAGGTTGTGGTTTGAATCCAGGGAGCAGGGTGAGCTCTCGCTGTCAGCTCCAGCTTCTGCCAACCTAGCAGTTCAAAAACATGCAAATGTCAGTAGATCAATAGGTACCGCTTCTGCGGGAAAGTAACAGTGCTCCATGCAGTCATGCTGACCACATGACCTTGGGAGTGTTTACAGACGCCACTCTTTGGCCTTCAAATGGAGATGAGAACAACCCCCCAGAGTCGGACATGAGTTGACTTAACTTCAGAAGAAACGTTTACCTTACATCAATTTTGTGTTTCAACTTGGGCCCCATCTCCAAAATATCTCATTGTATTTGACTATGTAAATACTAAGATGGATCTACATTGCAGAATGCATGTCGCTTGACTCAGTACTAGGGAATTTTGGGAACTGTGGTTTTTAGCTTGGGCCCCTTCCACACAGCTGAATAAAATCCCACATTATCTGCTTTGAACTGGAATATATGGCAGTGTGGACTCAGATATTCTAGTTCAAAGCAGATAATGTAGGATTTTCTGCCTTGATATTCTGGGTTATATGGCTATGTTAACATTTTAACATTTTATCTCATGCATCTGGCCCGCCCTTTGTGTTTGATTTTGTACTGTTTATTTGATTTTGTTATTTTATGTATTTTGTCGTGATGTAATTTTTCTGTTGTTTTGTGTGCAATTATGCTGTATTGTTTTTGGGCTCGGCCTCATGTTAGCCGCCCCGAGTCCCCTTCGGGGAGATGGTAGCGGGTTATGAATAATAATTATTATTATTTGAAACGTAACAAATGAGTCCACAGCAGACACTCTGCTGGCTGTTTAACTGGATCACACGTCGGACACTTCCCAAGTGTCTAGGACTGTGTGATGTATCGGCGAAGAATGCGTGCAGATCCCAGTAAGGTGGCCTTCTGCAGCTGGCAGATTATTTTATTATTATTATTAACTTTATTTGTACCCCGCTAGCATCTCCCGCAGGACTCGATGCGGCTTACACAGACCGAAGCCTCAAAACACAATACAATAGAAGCATAACACAATAATAAACAAAGCAAATCAAAACAATAAAGCAAATTGTTGGTAATCTTGTCAGCGCCGATTGTGTTTAAGTGCAGGACAAAGATGATGATGATGATGATTATTATTATTATTATTAACTTTATTTGTACCCCGCTAACATCTCCCGAAGGACTCGGTGTGGCCAAGGCCCTCAATAAAACAACAGCATAACAAATACAACAATAAAGCTCATAAAGCAAACCAATAAACATTAAAGCAATAACAGTAAAACATTAAAACAATACATCATGACACATTTAAAACTAAAGGCCAGGCCAAATGTAATGACTAAAATTAAAAGTGCTGGACATGACAGGTGAAATGTAAGGATTTTAGGGTAGGTGCGATGTGCAGACAATCTTAAGTCTTTAGTAAAGTGTGTTTGGGACATGATGCTGCGAGTTTCCTATTCTGGAAAGGCGTACTGGAACAGCCAGGTCTTCAAGCTCTTCCTAAAGACTGCCAATGTTGGGGCTTGTCTGATGTCCTTGGGGAGAGAGTTCCAGAGTCGGGGGGCTATGACAGAGAAGGCCCTGTCCTTCGTCCCCACCAAACGTGCTTGCGACGCGAGTAGGGCCTCTCCAGATGAACGGAGGGATCGTGTGGTTCATATATGGAGATGCGGTCATGCAGGTAGGCGGGTCCCAAACTGTTTAGGGCTTTGTAGGTGAGCACCTGCACCTTGAATTGGGACCGGAAAATAAACGGCAGCCAATGGAGCTCCTTAAACAGGAGGGTTGACCTCTCTCTGTAAGGAACACCAGTTAACAACCTGGCCGCCACCCGTTGGACCAGTTGAAATTTCCGAGCCGTTTTCAAGGGCAGCCCCACGTAGAGCGCATTACAGTAGTCCAATCTAGAGGTGACCAAGGCATGGACCACCCCGGCCAGATCAGCCTTTGCGAGGTATGGCTCTGTGGAAGGTCCCTTTTGCTGCCAGAGTGCTGGTGCTTCACAAAACTACAACCCCCAGGATCCCACAGCAGTGAGGCATTGCAGTTAAACTCCACTACGGTGTAGATGAGGCATGGGCAAACTTGGGCCCTCCAGGTGTTTTGGACTGCAACTCCCACAATTCCTAACAGGCTCAGGCCCTTTCCTTTTTCCCCCTCAGCCACTGAAGGAAAAGGAAGGAGCCTGAGGCTGTTAGGAACTGTGGGGGTTAAAGCTCAAGTTTGTCCATGCCTGGTGTAGATGCACCCTCAAGCCACGCTATACCAAGATACTTCGAAGCAGGCGAAAGAAAATGGGTTCTTTTCTCGCGATACTTGAAGGGGGCGGGGGAAGAGACGCGTTCTCGCGCGACTCAGTGCGTGCCTACAAAGCGCTGCTCGCGCGGTGAAGACAACGCATGCGCGGGTGGATTAGTGGTCTACGGCGAGCCGTGCGGGAGCGAAGCTTACGCAGCTTCGTCTGAGGAGGGAGTTTACCCCGTTTCTCTCCTCCTCTGGGGTTCTGTGTCCTGCGTATGCTTGTGGCGTCGGATAGATGAAAAGGCCGGTTTCTTTTTTACTGAGGTAGGCCACGCCGTGTCTGATACTGCGAAGGCCGCCAGAGCTTGGCGTCTTCCGGCCTAGACCGTTGGAAAGGCAGAGAGGGTGGGGGGAGGGGGAGAGGCTCTAGAACCGTCGTGAGGCTCTTACGCATGCGCAGTCGGACGGGAGGTGAAACCATGGCGCCAGAGTTGGAGGGAGGGGGGGTCGCGTCAGCGCTCGAGGAACAGGAAAGCGGCGGAGCGCATGCGCCAGAGGCGGGGCCGCAGAGCCCTTTCCTTTTCTCCTTGGTTCCCGCCAGTGCCCATCAATACCTCTTTGTTCCCTTTTCTTCCTTGTAGGTAGATTGTCTTCTCTAGCCCGTCTCGTGCGAATAGGTGCGTTAGAGAAGTGCTTTGTAAAGCTCTGGGCCATGCTTAATGTTGATTTTACAGCACAGCGATAGAGAAACGGGAAAGCATGCTCCCTATTAACGACGCTATTTGAACAAGGCCAACGCTTACCTCTTTCAAGGCGTCTTATTATTTATTTATTTAGAGCAGGGGTCCTCAAACTAAGGCCCGGGGGCCGGATACGGCCCCCCAACGTCATTTACCCGGCCCTCGCTCAGAGTCAACCGAAGTCTGAAACAACTTGAAAGCACACAACAACAATCCTATCACATCAGCCAAAAGCAGGCCCACGGTTCCCATTGAAATACGAATAAGTTTGTATTTGTTAAAATTGTTCTTCATTTTAATTATTGTATTGTTTTTAAGTGTTTTTGCAATACAAATAAGATATGTGCAGTGTACATAGGAATTCATTCATTTTTTTTCAAAATATAATCCAGCCCTCCAACAGTTTGAGGGACTGTGACCTGGCCCTCTGTTTAAAAAGTTTGGGAACACCTGATTTAGAGCTTTTATAACCCGGTCTTCTGGACCTCCGAAGAGGGACTCAGGCCAGCTAACAACAGGAAATTCATACACAAATAGGATTTTAAAAATAACATGCTTAATGTTGATTTTACAGCACAGATATAGAGAAACGGGAAAGCATGCTCCCTATTAACGACGCTATTTGGACAAGGCCAACGTTGTGCGCCAGCTGCGCCCGTACCTTGGGAAGTCTGACTTGGCCACGGTGGTCCACGCTCTGGTTACATCCCGTTTAGACTACTGCAACGCTCTCTACATGGGGTTGCCTCTGAAGACTGCCCGGAAGCTTCAATTAGTCCAACGAGCGGCAGCCAGATTGCTAACGGGAGCGGGGTACAGAGACCATACGGCCCCTCTGTTACACCAGCTCCACTGGCTGCTGATTAGCTTCCGTGCACAATTCAAAGTGCTGGTTTTGACCTATAAAGCCCTAAACGACTCCAGCCCAGTTTAACTGTCCGAACGGATTTTCCCCTATGAACCATCAAGGTTATTAAGATCTTCCGGGGGGGGGGGGGCTGCTCTCGGTCCCACCACCTTCGCAATCGCGTTTGGTGGGGACAAGAGACAGGGCTTTGGAACTCCCCCCCCCCCCCCACTAGAGATTAGATCTGCTCTCTCCCTCCTGACTTTCAGGAAACTAGTAAAGACCTGGCTCTGGAATGTGGCATTTGAGAACTGAATCTATAACCTTCGTCCACAAAGAAGGAGAATGATGAACTGTGACTATGACTGTATTGACGATTTGGCTTGATGATGTTTTTACTGTATTTTATTGTACTATTTTAATCTGTAATGATGTTGCACTTTGTTGTTCTTGGATATTATTGTATTTGCATATATGTTGTAAACCGACCTGAGTCCCTCGTTTGAGGTGAGAAGGCCGGAATATAAAACTTCCAAATAAATAAATAAAATAAATAAACATTGTAATACGTTAATACATTAACATAAAGATCAAATAATTACTTAAAACCAAGTCGTCAAGGTAAAATCACAAATTCATCACCATCCGCCAGTGCGATCAGCAGTTATTGACTCAATCATCATTCTGCAAATGCTATATTCCAGAGCCAAGATTTTACCAGCTTTCTGAATGTCAGGAGGGAAGGGGCAGATCTAATCTCCATCGGGAGAGAGTTCCAGAGCCGAGGGGCCACCACCGAGAAGGCCCTGTCCCTCGTCCCCACCAGACGCGATTGCGAAGGCACACCAGAAGAGCCAAGTGTCTTGTTAGCACTTGAGGCATAGTTGAATAACGAAGGGCCCTTCCACACATCCATAGAATCCAGAATATCAAGGCAGGTAATCCACAATATCTGCTTTATAATTATTATTATTATTAGTTATAACCCAGGAGCCCCCAGTGGCGCAGTGGGTTAAACCTCTGTGCCGGTAGGACTGAAGACCGACAGGTCACAGGTTCGAATCCGGGAAGAGGCGGATGAGGTCCCTCTACCAGCTCTAGCTCCTCATGTGGGGACATGAGAGAAGCCTCCCACAAGGATGATAAAACATCAAAATCATCCGGGAGTCCCCTGGGCAACGTTCTTGCAGATGGCCAATTCTCTCACAACAGAATGCTCCTGACATGACAAAAAAAAATATTATAACCCGCCACCATCTCCCCAAAGGGGACTCGCGACGGCTAACATGAGGCCAAGCCCAAAAATAATACAACATAATTAGACACAGAAACAACAAAAAATACATCATAACAAAATATATAAATAACAAGTAAAATATGCAGAATAAAATAGCATAGTAAAATCAAACACAAAGGGTGGGCCAGATTTATGAGATAAAATGTTAAAAAGTTAAAAACCTGGATGAAATAGGAATAAATATATATTTGTGAGAGGAGCCTATGGTTCTGTCCCAAAGCCCATAGGAAACGAGAGACAGGCGATCCAGGTTAAAACCATTGCTTTCTTTGGGATCCTATTGTTCTGTACCAAAGCCCATAGAGTACAAGAGACGGTGATCCAGGTTAAAACTGTTTCTTTCCATGGGATCCCATTCTGCAGCAAATCCTATAGGACACAAGAGACAGGAATCCAGGTTAAAAACTATTTCCACAGGATCCTATTCTGTATAAAAGCCCATAGGATGCAAGAGACTGTGATCAATGTTACATCCATTGTTTTCCATGGGATCTTATTGTTCAGTCCCAGATCCTATAGCATATAAGAGATGGTGATCCAAGTTAAAACCATTGCTTTCCACAATATCCTATCATTCTGCACTAAACTCCATAGGATACAAGAGACTGCTGATAGTTGGGCAATGAAAAAGGACGTGAAACTTTTAATAGTTCCTATCTCACCTGTTTTTCAGTTGTGAAGACAGAAGTAAAGTGCAATAAGAGGCAGGAACTCTGAACATGTTTGCTGGCCCATGTGCAGAGTTCCCTGCTTTCAAGACATTTCTGCCTCTTTTCAACCCTGGAACATGTGATAAACTCTATGCCTCTCCATGCTTGAAAAGAGGCTGAAGTGTCCTATGAGGGGAACATTTCTCAGTGTGATGAGGTCAGATTGCCAGAGCTGCCTCCTTTCAGAACACTTCTGCTTCAACCACAGAGGACTATGCATGACAACCAGAAGTAGCTTAACTCATGTGATGAGCTCAGTGCTCTAAATGCTTGAAAAGAGGCTGAAGTGTCCAACTCGGAAATTTGTCAATGTGATAAGGTGGTAAGATGACACCTGCAATGCCACAACTTACCTCTAACAACATAGTTTGCTACAGGAATATTTTATTTTATGAAAATGTAATTAATAGATTAACTTGCTTTTGGTGTCTTCTTAGTACACGAGGCCTACTTAAACAACTGCTAGTGTATTAAAAATGGCCCCTCAGCACAGTGCTCTGCATCTACTTTCTCTCACACCAAACATCTTATAAGAGGAAACCTGCAATAATTCAAGTAATGTCTGAAAACATCGTCTGCTTCACAAAACACCTGTATGCAGATATCATTAATAGTATCATTAATCCACTGATACTTGAGGGAATAGTCACTTTGAAATAATGGCTTGGCTACTTAAGGCCCTACTTTAAATGTGATACAGTGATATTGTTAACAGAAAAGAAGACCAAATGTGTTAATATCTAGCCCCAGAGTGGCTAACTATTTTAACTGGAGACACCTGCTGAAAGCCACAAAACTGCCAAAATAAATAAACTAATCAAAAAAATTATAGGAAAGACAGGCCAACCAGTTATGACTCCAAAAGACAGTCCAGGGAATCTGAAAGAGTCAAAGGCCATAATATTTCCTGAGCGAGATGTAACCATTATAGTATAGAGTGTTTCAAAAAGATGGATCTGGTTTGAAATCACTACACATTTGTGACAACGAATCACCTGTGGGTGACACTCTTAACCTTTTGAAAGTGTGGGGCATACAGTTTCAAATTGTTTCCTTTCCAATAGATTTTTCTCACAGCTTACAAACAGCCTTTAGCTCTAGTCATTCACAAGATGTTGACATATGGCCAAATGAAATATTCTCAATTTGCAGAATTATTTCTTTAGATTTGTTTCTGGCTCAAAATGATTAGTAAAACTTGAAAACTGTTAAACTATTTGTAACTTTTTGTGTCAGTGTTATATGTTGCTGTGAAATATACTGCTTTGAAATTGGATCGATCATTTTGAAGCACCCTGTATTTTGCATTATTCCATAGTAATTTTGTCTACACTTAATTAGCTATAAGGTGTGTTGAATTTACTGGGCTTCATTCAGAATACATGGAGAACAATACTGGATTATCTCCATATCTGCAGGATATAGGTTCCTAGCCTCACTGTAGATACGTAAAATTATATAATAGTAAATCCTTTTGAATACCATAGAGTTGTGCTGGATGACCTGGATAATGCCTAAAGCATATATATTTTGTTAGATATATTGTTGTTTTAAATTGTTTTTAAATTGTATTAGATTTTAGCCTGTTCTTGTAAGCCGCTCTGAGCCCCAGGGGAGTGGCGGCATATAAGTTTGAATATAAATAAATATGGATCAGTTAAACTGCAAGCAAGTGTACTACAGATACAGGGATTATATTGTATATTGTATCATGATAGTTCAGGGACAAGTGCTGCTCCACAAATTAATTAATACCAATCCATAGCATTAAAAAAAAACAGTCATAATCAGTAGACATGGATCTGGTCCTTGCATATGGTTGGTGGTAGGAACTTCTGCAGGTCTTCAGCATTTGATACCCAAAGAAACACTGATTTAAAACATATTGTTCTTCTTTTACAGAATACTTCGATCTTAGTTTTTAGGTTTATTTCAATCAGAATTGCGAACTTTTTCGTTCAGGTTTACATCAAATGTGGTATGCATCTCTTTTAAAGCTTTTACTTAAAACTTTAAAGTAAAATATGTAATACTAAATTTGCCCGTGTTTTATCTGATAATTATTACTTTTGGAAGATGGGAATATATACAAATGTTGGTTTAATATATTCCTAGATGAAAACCTCAGTCACTTCTTAATGGAACGGACTTGTATGCTATGTCAAATATATCATATTAGGTAGACACATACAAAGAAGATATTCTGCCTTTCAGTAAGACTGAAGGGAAAACCTTTTTGGGTAAACTGATGTGTTTGTTTGTCCAAAGTCAATATGATACATTTAGAGCTGCCTAATTCATTGTATTGATATTGAAAGAACGTTGCAATTGAACAGGGTTTCTCTTTGTGTCGGATTTTGTTTTCCTTGTTTGTGATTGTGTATTCTATTTTATATCTTAGTCTTTGCACTTGCTGAAAATTAAAAAGGCTATGGACAATTTATAACGGTTTCAGGGTAAATACAATCAATATGTTGAAATTTAAAATTCCTTTGCAAATGAAAACATAGTGATATCAGAGACAGGAAAAAAACTTGGAAGGAATAGGCATAGTTCCCTACATTACAAAAAAAGAAAATGTCCAACCCATTTCAGTCAACTTGTTATTCAAAACTCACAATATGCATATGTGAAATGGACAAACCGGGTCACTACGTCTTGTACAAGTAAACAAAAATAAGTTGATTCTAGAGACTACTTGTAAGATTCTTCCAAGATGCATCAACGGATGACTTTCTTTCATTCGATTTCACTTTGTTTGATTTCTGTTTTAGTAGATAAAAGTTATAGATTTATATTACTTTTAATTTGTGGTGATTAAGTGAGAGAGGCTTTCTCCTCTTTTTTCTGTTTTTCTGTTCATTCATACATACTTGGGATTGTGGAGGCAGCTGCTGTTTACTTTGCCTGTTGTAGACACAAAGCTGCCATAAAAATGGCTAGAGTAGCATCTCCATCTATTCCAGCTTGATTTTTATTGAACTGATTATTGAAAACATATTTAGCATCAAATGTCTGTTTCTCCACTTCTTCTTCACCGGTCTCCCAATGGCAACTGGCAAAAAATCTAGCTAGATGGAACAAAATAAATTGTAAAAAAAACAAGCCTCTTTGACAGAGGTTTTATTCATCAAGATAAGACTGTACTCCAAACCACGTTTCAAGGTTGACAAGAATGATACATTTTTCCTGGGTAGCTTCCAGTAGGCATTCTAAGACATATTGGCTGTGTTAGAGTTAAGCTTGAAATCAGTTGTTGAAATTAATTGCTTCCATATTCTCCTAGCCTGGGCTTCTATTGTATTCTAAGCCCCCCCCCCCCCCAAAATGTAAAACCATCTCTGTTTTTTCAACTAAGATTAAGCAAGAGATCAGGCATTTATGTAATGTAGCTCCTTCAAGTTGTAGAACATCTTTAATCTTAGTCTTTTCTCCAACCTATATCCAATAATATCCTAATAGTGGGACAGAACCATCACATGTGGGTAGCCTGATGTTTCTAATGAAGGTCAAAAGGAAAATCATGTGGATCTTAGGTAATGTGAGGTTTTCTCAGCTACCAATTTAATTCTACTTGAAGAAATTTAGATGTTCTATTCATGTTTGTTAGTTTCTTTGCATATATTCACTTCATCATTCTCTCAGCCCTGTTGAAACACCACATTTTAAACCTGTCTTTCTCATCATATTCAAAAACCTTTTAACATGTATTTGAAGTGCCTTATTCTGTAATCTTAGAAATAATAGTTCAAAGTACTCGTGGTCTGAAGTGCTCTGATTCATGTTCATGTAAGCTATTGAACCAGCATTGTATAAATTGAAATCAGTGCCTGTGCAATGGATTCTGAACTTGAAAGGTGGGAGACAGTTGCTTGCTTATATAACCTTAGCACCCCCCTTTTTTCTTTATTCTCTTAAATGTTCCATTTTCCATACATAAGCTCACAGCATTGATTTAAAGAAAGCTTTTGGACATTCTGAAAATTTCCATTTGAGTTCCTTTCTAGTCCTGTTTCTTAATCATTAGTTACTAAATAAAAGTCAGTTGAAGTTTTGGGAACCAAAAATACAGCATATTTTTACTGTTGTCCTCTTTCCTCCTTCACAACCATGTTTATCTCAGATCGCCAACCTTTTTTCGTATTCAATTTTAAGACTCTGGTATTAAGATTTTTTTCTGATGCCTGCTTTTTCTTTGTAGGTTTACATCGATTTCATAATAAGCCTGGGCAGTTGCGGCTTGTACGGAAACCAGGCTTTGCAGTGAAACCATCTGCTGGTCAGTCCATCTCTGCCAGGAGGTACACCTCCGATACTCCTGGATCCGATATTTTACAAAATCTTCCAACAGTTTACTAAAAGCAGAGGTGTAGAGGTTTGCATTTTGTAAGCCATGCAAATAAGTCTGCATATATACACATATACACATAGATGTTAAAATATATCTTGGAATCCAAAGAATCCCACTCCTCTGAAAATTTGGAAACTCTGAGCTCTGAGATTGTGAAATTAGAAATTAAGGGAAAACAACATCTGCTAGTATTTCCTAGCTTGAGGTATCATCAAGGGGGTAAATATGCCTATCCTCTTCCCCCCCCCCCCCCAAAGGAACACACAGAAAATCTATCTTGGTTGAATATGTTGAAGTGTGCTAATTGGCTCAAACCGAGCCCTCTTTACCATAAAGAATAATCTATTCCAAATTTATGCATTTAAATGTTGACATCGGTGACTTCCCTGTTCCACGTCAGTTACTTTTTGGTTTGCCATAAGACTTGGGCTTCCATTGTTGTTCTCTCTTTTTTACCCCAATTGACATGTTTATATTTTATCTCAAAGAGTCTTTGACTTTAGGGCTTTGTAGCTGAATGTAAATTCCATCCATTTTAACTTTTAGACTTAATTTGAGTCAAGTCTTGTTTTCTGTCTTTCTACCTGTTAGCAGTATTAACACTCAGTTTAAAACCTGTGAACATCTATAGTAACAGAACATTTAACTTTCTGCAAAGAGTCATTGCTCTTGCTACAGATTATTCTAGTACTTCTGCAAAAGGAGGTATTTGAATGTGTAAAAATCAAGATCCACCCTTCTCTCCTTGCTTCCATTCTGTCTGTTAAGTAAAAACTGTTTCAAGCATTAAAATAACAGTTATTTACTTACCTTTGCTTATGAGTTGGTCTTAGAAAAGGAATAATCTGATCACTTAAAAGAAATGTAGTGAGCTCTTAAGTAGGAAATGCCAAGTAAATTCTATCATGACTGATATGTGAACAGGAAAGATGTGTGGATGCTGTGGAAATACAGGTTAGATAAGGCAGACATACACTGAAAGGTTTAAGTTTTTTTCTGATTTTTTAAAAGGGTTAAGTGCATCTGCTGTGATTTTGTTGTACGTTGTAGCCTGGAAACGATTTATTTACCCTTGGCAAATAATTACAAACTTGAAAACAACTATATCTCTAAATATCAAACATTCTCATGACAAAATTTTGTGCTTCATTGCTAGTGATTGCCAGCATCATATGCAGAATGGTTATAAAACAATTTTGCTTAGTAAAAAAATTATTTCAGAGGTGGTATGTTTCTCACTTGACATTTGATCTTTCTTTCTCTTCTACTTCTGTTGATATCTGCTCTGCCCTTACAGTATCTGAACTGTTTTTCTAGTTCTACACTTTCATCAATGCTTTTCAGTTTGTTTCTCAACCACATTTAATGGGAGAGGGAACCCTGAATATTAACAGCAAAATACTTTCAACCTGTATCAACCCTATCGTTATTATAATAAGGTAATGATAAATAGTCCCCTGAGGGAACATGTAAGGTTTGTATAGTGTAATAGTACCTATGTTGTCCTTTTAATTATTTAGACAATATAAATATATACCCATAAAGTAAAGTATCTTATTATTGCAGAACTTAACAGTAGCCGAGTTCTTCGGGAAAATACAAACTTACAGGACTTCGGGCTTTTTTATTTTTTCTTGCCGAATGGATAATTGGAAATGATATATTTCACATTTATATTATCTACTAGTCTACTGCTCTGTTTGTCCCATCCCTTTACTGTTTCTTCATAACATGATGGGAACCACAAGGTTGCAGTTAGTGGTATTTTTAGAAGTATCTAAGTAATTTAGGGCTGTATTTTCCTTGAGTGTTCACATGGTTTGCCCACCTTTGTACTTAGAAAAAATTCATGATATTTTCTCAAAAGACCACTTAGTAGATGTTATAAGGTATTTAAATATTTACTGTTAGTCCAGGAAGAACTAAATAAATATTTCAAGAATAAAGAAAATAACTACATCAGTTTATCATGGGATTCTTGTAACAAACGTTGGTTGCAGCTTCCAGTAAGAATCATCTGAATGATAGTTGCACAGGTCCTTGAACAGTTTAATGGTAATAGTGCCATAGAATTTCTCTTCTTTAAGTAAATCTCCCAATTTGTATATTGGTTGGCTTGAGACCTTATTGAGAAGGCTAATGTGCCATATCTCATTGCATAATATTAAAATTGGTAGATACAGTTCATGTGTGGTTCTCACAGCATATGAACTGTTAATTGATCAAAAAGTCTTTTCCTACTAAATGAAAGCATACGATTCTTCACACAAGTCTTATCAGTAACTCAGTTTTATATATGGTCTTACTTAGTAAGTCATCCATTAGACACTTATCCAAATATTAGTTATTCTTAAATATTGTCTACCCTTTCTTATGATGGTATAGGCTTAATTCCAACAAGCATGAGTTGCATTTCTTGATTCCTTAGTAAAACCCCCTGTATCTAGAACAATAACATACGATGTGTACACCTTGCCATTTTAACATGAAAGCTTGAAATCGGGCAGTTCTAATCATCTGGTACTTAAAAACCATTTATCATCGGAACAAAATCTCACATTTGGAGGCAAAATTGTTTTGGGGGAATCTGTTTTTCCATGCAAGGTATACATGATAGGGTTCTGGGAGCGTCTTCGGACTATGACAGCTACGTAATAAGATCTTAAATTGTTTCTAGATCAACATGATGCATACTTTTAAAAACTGCATCTGCCTAAAGGGTTTTGTGACTAAAACTGCTTGTTTTCCTACAGACCTGTCTGGTGTTTCTCAGCTTGAAGAAGAAGATCAAGAGTCATTATTGATCCCTTTTCTTGGCGTTACCATTTTGAAGTGAAGTTTGCCTAGTTTTCTAGAGTGAGCTTTCTTTTCAGACATCTCTAAAGTTTGATCCATAATAGACTATCTATAGTTCAGCAATGTCCAAGTCATTCCACCAAGCATCTCTAAGTAGGGATTCCCAGGGTCATGGACGTGATCTTTCTGCAGGAATAGGCCTTCTTGCTGCTGCTGCTACCCAGTCTTTAAGTGTGCCAGCATCTCTTGGAAGGATGAACCAGGGTACGGCGCGTCTTGCTAGCTTAATGAATCTTGGAATGAGTTCTTCATTGAATCAACAAGGAGCTCATAGTGCGCTGTCTTCTGCTGGTGCATCTTCTCATGCCTTACAGTCTATATTTAACATTGGAAATAGAGCTCCACTCTCTCTGTCTTCTCAGCACCGTGGAGATACAGAGCAGGCCACTAATATTTTGGCCAGCTTTGGGTTGTCTGCTAGAGACTTAGATGAACTGAGTCGTTATCCTGAGGACAAGATCACTCCTGAAAACTTGCCTCAAATACTTCTGCAACTTAAAAGGAGGAGAGCTGAAGAAGGCGCATCACTGAGTTATGGTAGAGATGGCAGATCAACTGCACGGGAGCCACCATACAGAGTTCCTAGGGATGATTGGGAAGAGAAAAGGCATTTTAGAAGAGATAGCTTTGATGATCGTGCTTCTAGTCTCAGCCGGGTGGTTGACTATGATCATGGAAGTTGTTCGCAAGAGTCTGTTTATTATGACAGAATGGATTATGAAGATGACAGATTAAGAGATGGAGAAAGGTGTAGGGATGAATCTTACTATGGCGAAGGTTCGCATAAGTTTCGTAAATTTGACAGTGAGTATGACAGAATGAGCCGTGGCCCTGAGAGATCTCTCTTTGAGAAAAAAAGAGGTGCTCCTCCTGAGAGCAATGTTGAAGACTTCCATGGATTCTTACCGAAGGTTTATCCCCATCTGTGCTCTATCTGTGATTTGCCTGTTCATTCCACTAAGGTGAGTTAAACATCAGATGCTATTTTTTCTTTACTTTATGGTCCCTGTTGCTTGTTTCTTGCCTCGGTTTCTGTGTTCTGAATACTTAAACAAAGACCCTAAAAGAGTTTAAGTAGAAAATATATTTGATTTATTTTCAAGGCATCATTAAGAAACATGTGAAACCGAGGATTTACACTAATACATTTTGTTTAACTCACACGGGCTGACTTCTTGGTCAGTTTATATTGTGCATCTGCATAGTCTCTTAATCTAGGCTGAGCTAGTGAGTTTTATTTTGTTTTGCAATTATTTAGAGGCTAGAATCAGCATTCCTTCCCATCTGTCTTGATTGCTGATTTTATAATTAAGATGTCTTTGTACATTTCTGCTTTTTCCCTCTTGTCCATGGTCACAGAAAGAATCAGTCAATGTGTCCTGTAACACTATTTCAGAGTTGTAGTTCACATTTTTGAGAATTCATTCTTTTGCTTTTTAAAAATACTTTCAAACTGTTTTCATACTACGGCTGAAACTTCTCATTTTTTCTTCCCCTTTCACAACTTTCTCAGATACTTCAGATTCACTTTTTATTATCACATATTGCATCTATCCCTTTTTACAGTCTCAAACATCAGCCTTCTGCTGTTGTGCAATATCATACTTTGTTGGCATTCCCTGCGTAGAATAGATCTCTATTAAAATTGTGATCAGACCCCTCTTGGTTCATAATTTTGTTCTCGAACAAAAGATCATTATTCAGATTTTCTGATTGTTTTACAAACTGTTCATCTGTCTGTCAGTTGAATAATAAAGTGAACTATTGATATTACTGTGCTCACATTTTATTTTCAAAGCTTGTAGCAAAAAATACAGGTAAGAGTCTTGCACTTTGCTTTGAACTGTTTCATTGGGTTGTCATTAACACTTCACGGTAACTATTCGAATTTCTATGTCCCTTACTCATGGAAAATGCCTTAGTGGAACAGCTGTTTTAAAACAGAAAAATGAAATATTTCATTTCCTCATCTCACTTCTCTACCAAATTCTTCTGCATCTGAAAGTTTGCATTTTTCGGTCCTTAGTATCTTTGTCTCTTCTAGCAGTAGAATAGATTTTAAGTCATTATTTTTGTTCACTATATGTCCCACCTTTCCCTCCATCACCAGGAACCAAAGCAACTAATTTTGGCAATCACTTATTTCAATACATAAATCCTGTTGTATTATTCAGAGCATAACTGTTATCTTCCGAACAACTGACTTTTCAGCATATTGAAATTTATAGTCACTTGATGTATATTAAGTGACCAGTTTCAAAAGTAGCATATTTTCTACTCTGAGACCTCTGTTACCCTCCGATCACAACTATAGGGGTCAGACAAAGTTGTATCTAAGCCAGGAAAGAACCTGGAAAATTTTTTGTGTCTTTGGGATCTTTTGCTTGGGGAAAACGGCCAAATGTTTAGTAATATCCTGGCTGCTGGTCCTAGTACAATAAGAACAAGCAGCCTGTTTTATCAGTGAACTTATGTCCATTGGAATATTGAGGCTCCCTAACTGTTTAAATAGGTGTATTCCTATTAATATACAGTATGAAGTTCTAAGCTTGTTCTAATTCCCGATGACTGCTCAGTACTGTATTTTATCAATTCTAAGACTGACTTTTCCTCATATAAACATTTTGAAAAATGAGGTGTGTCTTAGAATTGTGGGTGCCATATATATGGCTTTTTCTGTTGGTGTTACTGAAATGTGTGTCTTAGAATCAGTGGCACCTTAAAATCAATGAAATACAATAATTTTGAATTTGAGAAGCTGATTCATAAATAGATTGTTCCTTTAAAATGTTTTAAAGTAACAGTGATGTGCATTTTGTGCTTTAAAAACTACATAATCTAGTAGTATACATTATGTAAATGTAATCAAATCCCGTACTGTAGACATCCATCTATATGCTTTAAAACAGTAGATTGAGATTTGCTTTAGCTAAAAGCTGCTCTGCAAAGTAAAGATTAAGCAGAGACTAAACACGCTGATACTGTCTTTATGAGTCTTAAAGCCAGTAAAAAGGTCTTCAGTTGAGAAGGGGTTGTATGGTCTTTTAGCTTATTCCTAATTCCCTACCCGTGACTACATTAGCTCATAGTATAGCAGTTCTTTGCTATCTGTTGGCATTTGGCTCCAAGACTCCCTGTGGATATCTAAATTTATGGATTTTCATGTCTCAGTATATACAATGACATAATGAAATAGTGCCACTTAAATAAAATGTCAAAATCAAGGTTTGCTTGAATATTTTCAAGCCATGATGGTTGAATCCTAGGATGCAGAATCTATGGGTACAGCATGCTGACTAAAAGTAGAAGAGCCTTAAAAGGTACCCAGCTTTTGTTAGAAACTGATGACAAATGCAGGAATGAGCAATGTGAAGAAGGACCTGCTTCTTCCTCGATGTCTTTATATTTGAAACCTAAAAACATTTGTTCTGCTGGAGTGAAATCATTGTTAGATGTAGTTCTGCAGATGTAAAAATAATAGATGTTTCCCCTTTGTGGGTGTGTGACAGCATCCTATCTTAATTTCAATAGCGTTCCTAGTGTAGTGCCCAAAAATATTGACTGTTTTTCTCCCTCTGTCTTAATGCAGCTTTCTGCAGAGGCCCGAGATCATTTGAGTAATAAATGAAAGCAGCTTCAGTTGGCTTACATTCGAATCCAGTTTTCGTGTTTTTAAAGCCGATCCTAAATAGTTTGTATCACTCAATGTCAAAGAATGTCAAATTGCTATATGCATTTATAATACTTGCTAATGAGGAATATTTTTGCTTGTGCACAATAGGGGATTTTCTTTTGACCAGTCATTCTTGCCCTTTGTAGCCCCTTTATCACCCAAAAAGTTGTTATTCTGGCTTAAAGAATCTTTCTATATAACAGAAATTGTAGCAGAGAAGGCTGCATAAGATTAAGGTAGATGATGACAATTGGCTGACCTACCTTACATGAGCAGGCATGGAAATGCATTCCAATAATACACAGCCAGTTTTGAAAATATCCCAATATGTATTTGAATATGGAGAGGAAATAAGTGCACATTACAGTTATTTTAGTCTTGTTTTCCCTCTTATGGGCAGCCGTTTACCCTCTGGCAAAACTCTGCAATTGAGTTGCAGACACGTCCTTTGAGGGCTCTTGGATTACAGTATAAATCTTACGATTTTTAAAAACAGTTAAATAGTAAGATAGCTATAATTTACACACGTTGATGGACTGACAAATGATTCATAAGACATTGGGAATATGTGTAAAATAGCTACTATTTTATGTTATTGATTATTCTGACTGTATTTTTGCTACAGGAGTGGAACCAGCATATCAATGGAGCAACACACAGCCGGCGCTGTCAACTTCTCCTTGAAATGTATGGATTTGAAATTTGAAATACCCTCTTTCATTTTAATTGCTATTTACCATTTCAGAAAGCACAAACTTTTCTAACAGTTTTCCTTCCCATAGGAAGCATTTCCTTATTTTCCTTTTTTTTTTTCAAAGTGAAAATAAGCCCGGACATTCTTATATTATAAACAATAAAATATTTTTGGGCTATTTTACATAATTTATCAGAAGTATTATGTCATTTATACTTTTATTGTAGTGAAATGTGCCATGAATACATATGCTACTGCACTAAAAATGGTTTCCATAACTGGGATTTAATTTGAATTTACTTCTAACTATGTGTATAATGGATCTTTGCACCCAAAGTGACTTCTGCATTTCCTTGTAAGAAAGATGAATTATATTCCTCATTGGTGAAAAGAATGTTGCGTAAGAATGTATTAGTGCTTTAAAAATAAATACTAACATTGACAGTATTGAGGAATCAGCAGTTTTTTCCTGTTTCGATTTTATTATTCAGAATTTTAACTCTGAGAAGATATAATTGCATAATACCTCTCTAACTGACTTTTTTCACTTTAAAGATATCCTGAATGGAACCCGGATAGTGATTCTGGACTTGGGCTGTAAGTAAAAAAATACTTTGCAGACAGCATGAAACAAATTGGAGGCACATGGAATCAAGACATGTTTCCATTTTAATTCCCAGTAACATGTGGCTGATTAGTTCTGTGGTTAGGTGAAGTAACTTCCTGCCTCTGGATTTGATGTGCAGGGATTTATTCATATAAGCTTGAACCTCAACAGTATCTTATAGGGAAGAAATATATTTATCACTTTCTCCTTGTGGAGCTGTGCAGGAATGTTTGCAGAGAATAAAAAGAGAATTGGAGAGTCTTTGTGTCACATCATAAAACTCCCAAACTCTTAGGGGTTTTTTTTTTACCCTTTTCAAGAAAATATCAGTTTTTATGGAGTTCTAACCTGATTTTTTATGATTTCAGCGTGGTCAGAGTTGGTTCACCTATCACATTTTTTCAGATCTGGAACTTAACGATACATAAGATATTTTGAAACACTACTCTCCATTTTTATTTTTAAGAATAATAGTCAAACCTTGATTGTTTAGTATTTGTAAATATTAATTTATTATTATCAGACAGCCTTTATTCATGCTTGGCTGAACTATATTAAATGCATATATCTCGTAGAATTGAACATTACATGTCCTTAAAGGAACCTTTGTCACTGCTATGATACTGAGTTTTGACCTTGGTATGGGCTGTCCTATTGGCTGTAGTCACTAACATGACCAGTTCCATTCACTTTCTCCATCCCTGTACTAGTATCTGCACCTGAAAGTAAACAATGAAGCAACAGGATTTCTATTACTTTTATCTGTTATCGTTTACTTATAAAAAATACTGGAATCTATGTGAAATACTATGTTTTGTTTAAAAGTTAACAGGGCTTCATTTTTTCTGTGTTTTAACTTCTAGGGGTGATCCATTTAGGTTGCAGTCCACAAATCCAGCTCCAGGAATTTTGGGGCCTCCTCCTCCTCCATTTCATATGGGAGGGCCACCACGTGGATCAAGAGGTAATAAGATTAAATGCATACCTGAGTTGACTCTGAAACCTGAAGAAGCACTACTTCAAGTTACCAGATTTCTTTGATTCTGAAACACACCTTTTCCCTATATAAACATCTCTAAAAATGGGCTGCACCTTAGAATTGCGGGGTGTTTTTTTTTTCTGACGGCCCCTAAAATCAAGAGCTGGTACCAAATCGGCCATGTTTCCCAAGAGGGAAAGGTGGAGAGAAAATATTAACCTCTTTGGCCTGAGAAATGCGTTCCCAATAAGTAGCTTGTGAGAATGACAGAGATCTTGGAGATTTTGCAGGGGAGGCATGAGCTGGTCCCCTATTATCTTAGAGAAGGTATGGTGCAGGTAAGTGTTTTTGCAGGTCCACAAAGCAGTATATCCCAACACCAGATGAAAGGCCTCCAAAAGAGGGAAAGGGAGCAGGCTCCACCTCAACCTGCAAAATAGAGAGGAAGAAGAGGAAGGGCCACAAATGGCCCTGCCAAGCCTCCATTATTTTGTAGTCAGCTTCAGCCAGGTAGTTGTTTATTTTTTACTATAGACGTTTCCTGCTTCTGATGCCTTCCCAACAGGCCCATACTTAATGTAGACATATGCAAACAGATGGATTTCTTCACACTCCCTTCTCACCCTATAGAAAAATTGCACTACACATTGACTAATCAGGAGAGGCTTTAATCAGGAAGTAAACCAGATGATACTTTTCCTTTCACCTCCAGGGCCAATATGACTTCTCCTGGAACAGCCTTCTAAAGTGGTTTGTTGTAGGTTTTTTGGGCTATATGGCCATTTTCTAGAAGCATTCTCTCCTGACATTTCGCCTGCATCTATGGCAGGCATCCTCAGGTTGTGAGGTTCTAAAGGCCAAAAATATAGTGAAATTCCATGTATGTCACAGTTATTTCTGAACAGCAAATTTCAGCAATTGCATCATGTCAAATAAAATGTGTTCTTTAAGATGCTAGACTATTTTTAAGTTAAAGGGTTTCAGAAATTTAGGCATTAAGAGTTTCTTAAACTTGTTATAAATTCTGAACTGATCAAAATCATTCTCGTTTTCCCACAAAAATGATCAATGTATGTGCTTTGAGGCTTGTAGATTTAATTTAAGGGGAAATGTAGATAAAGCATATAATATGTTTACAATTTTAAAAATGAGTCATAAAGTCTTATTTAATGGCTTTTCATGAAGGGTTTGATGGATTCCCATGTTATGATACAGCATATTATAAAGAATCTAATTATATAATGATTTCTCTTTTCTCCTCTCCTCTTCTTTTCTGATGAATATCTAGGGGCTGGAAATGGAAGTATGCAAGGACCAAGGCATTTGCAAAAGGGCAGAGGGGTTAGTATTGAAATAAGTCTCCAGATTTTTTTGATTGCAATAATTGTCAAATATATGGTATGAGGGCCTGTCATTGTGGTGGTTATACTAATTCAGAATGCAGAATCACATTAGTGAATGTACAAAAATGTTTTCGGCATGGAACAAGTATATTGGAAAGAAGAGCGTTCAGAAATATCAGTCTGATGTGATGCAGCCCAGTAAGAATATGAAATAATAACTGAATATGAGGCTCTGCTATCTAATCCATTTATAATAATCCAAAATTTACTGTTAGGGATCCCCAAGTCTCTAATTTTAGCACTCTGCCCAAAATGTTAGAAGAGCCACACCCATATTTGCAGGTGTGCCTTTTGAGAATATACCATTTCATTGCATAATAAGTCGCCATCGCATAATAGTCGCACCCCCATTTTGGGGTGCTAAAATGGTATAATAGTTGCACCCTCACTTGAGGGTGATTCTCCTTACCTCCCTGCCTACCTCCCTCCCTTTCTCTGAAGGCAAGGCAGTTTAAAAAACCTAAAATGGAGGCGTCTGGAACTTGGATCATCCCTCTTTTCTCCAAAGAACTCAATTTCAGGTTTTGCAAACTGTTTTGCCTTAAAAGAAGGAGGGAAGGGTGCAGCTCCAGAGACTTCTATTTTATAGTTTTAAATCTGCCTTCCCTTCAGAGAAAGAAAGGAGGAAGGGAAAAACAGCTCTACAGGTTAAACAAACAAACATAAACTGAGGTGTCTGTTTGAGGCTGGGTCATCCCTCCTTCTCCCGTTTCAGAAATAAGGAATTTTATTTATTTAAAAAAAACACACAATTTTTCCCTTACTTAATAGTTGCACCCCTCTTTTTGTGGTAAAAAGGTGGAAAGTCTGACTGTTATGCAATGAAGTGCAGTATATTTTCAGGTCAGATTGTCTGCCCTTTACTTTCTGCATATCACATGAATCCAGGATTTGGGTTGTTAGTACTTCCTTTTATTTTAAATTAGCATTCCTGTACTCATCAGATAATTGGCTAAATGACTTTCTAATGAATCAGATGGGAATTTTAACCATTCATTTAACATACTAGTCACTATTGCCTGCCATCAACAGGAAACAAGCCGTGTTGTGCACATCATGGACTTTCAGAGAGGGAAAAACCTGAGATTCCAGCTACTACAGCTTATTGAACCATTTGGAATCATTACAAATCATCTAATCTTGAACAAAATAAATGAGGTAAGCATTTGTCGAAGTGTAGTACCATAATTTCCCTGCGTGGCTATGCTGTGAATGCGCACTATTGGTATCTCTCTGCGCATGCGCAGCATAGCTCGGAATTATTCATTTAAAGATTTAAAAAGGATGGCGGTTGGCCCCGCGCACACTCCCCAAGGCACTATAAATAGCCCGCGGAAGGCTAACCGCCTCAGTTCTCTTCATCCGCGCTAACGCAGACAGCTCGGATTGTGTTTTTATCCTTTTTACTTCCTTGCTGAGGCTTGGAACCGGGAGCGTTTGCCGTCAGGATGTCGCAGACAAAGGGATTCAAGCGCTGCAGTGCTTGCCCTTCTAATATCCCTGACAATGACTCCCATACTTTATGTATTGCTTGTTTGGGTGAGGGGCATCTGACACAAAGCTGTGCCATTTGCCAGTCTTTTACTCCCCAAACACGGAAGAACAGGGAGATAAGGCTTAAGGCGGCTCTTTATGAGCGTGCTCTCCTCCCTCCTAAGGAAAATGGGGACCAGCCCAGGTCAAAGAAAGACTTACCTTTGAAGACGTTGAAGAAGTCTAAGAAGACAAACAATGTAGAAAAGGTTAAGCCCATCACCATTAAAAAGACGGCGGGGCTTACTACAGGGGAAGCCTGGCTCGCACAATTGGTGGAGAAGGACTCTGAGGCTTCCCCAGCCGCTGCGGAAGCCATGCTCCAGCCGACGCCGTCCCAACCACGCCACGAGCGTGCTTTGCGGCCAGAAGGGGAGGCGGCATTAGAGAAGCCACGCCTCGCGCGTGCGCAAGAGGCTCCTCAACAGACTGAGTCAACGCCCCCGATGCCGATGCTTTCGGCATCGGCCCCGCCTCCATCCCTCCCAGGCGAGAGGAGGGAGGAGCCGCGCGGGACTTCCCCAGGCTGCCCGTCGACGTCAGCAGCAGCTGGGAGGGCCCCAGATGAGGCAGCTCGGCGCCGCTCTCGTGCGCCTTCGCGAAGGAGAGAGAGAGGGAGGCGCAGGGACAGATCTTCCTCCAGTGACTCTCTGTCGACTTGCTCAGATTCCTCCTGTTCAGTGAGGAAGCGTCGACGCGCTCGGTTAGAGAGAGCTTTTTCAGTGGCTTCTTCAAGATCATCACACTACAGAGGGCGAGGGGGAAGAGCTGACTACCCCCCCCCCCCGCAGGCAGGATTTTATCAAGTGACTCCCAATGGAGGAATAGTGTTCATCGGGGAGAACGTCCACCCACCTCCTGTGGGCCAGAGTAAAAGTAAGCATCCTGCACCGGATGCAGAGGCTACAGATCACCGCCTTATGCCAGTTAACAGGGAAAGGCGCCCGCTCAGAAGCACGCAGTCTGGACATATGGACTTATCAGAGCGCTCTCAAGGCGAGGCTTTTATTACTGACAATGCTGCTGATTCAGAAGCTTCTGAAGAGGCTGATGAAGCTTCAAGGGAGGAAAGGGATATAGAGCACCCTGTGACCCGTTCTGATGACTACAATAAATTTATGCAATTGATTGGCAGAATGATAACTGCCTTAGACATTGTAATTCCAAGGCCATCAGCCGCAGTGGAGGACCCAATGTTTCCTTCGGAGGAGCAGGACACTCCAATGTCTACTGTGCTCCCCACATTACCTTATTTGTTGAAATTGACAAAGATCCCTGATATGTCCCCTTCTATTGTTACTGCCATTCCTAGAAGGGTGGACATTCTTTATAAAGTTGATTTGTCAGCCGCAAAGTGGATAGCACGCCCCTCTGCCCCCAATACCGTAGTTGCGGAGGCGGCTAAGTCTAAAAAGCCTAAAAAGTATACGGTCTCCCCACCAGATAAGGAAGGCAGAAAAGTAGACTCATTGGGGAAAAAGGTTCACATAGCGGCAGGACTGTTCACCAGAATTGCACACTATGTAACTTATCTCAGTGGGTATCAAAGTTTTTTGTGGAACAAGATGGCTCCATATGTAGATAAGTTACCATTAGAGGAGAGAAGGTTACCTCGGGCATTTGTAAATGAGGCTATACCCCTATCAAAGTTCCAAAAAGACATTGGAAAGCATATGGCGGAATCAGCTGGCAAACTGCTGGCCACTGCTACTGCTATCCGACGTCATGCCTGGCTTCGGGCTTCCTCGTTATCAGAGGACAGCCGTTCCTTGGCTGAGGACCTCCCAATGACAGAGGAGGGATTGTTTGACCCCTCTACAGACGAAAAGATAAAACATTCAAGGGAGGTTCTACAGGCAGCCAAATATGATTACCCGTGGCAGCCTGCTTATCAACAGAGGCAGCGTTGGCAACAGCCAACAAGCACTTACCGTAAAGGTTATTTTGGTGGTTTTACTAGTAGTACGGGGTTTAAGAATTCAAACAATAAATTCCAACCCAATAGGAGACAGAACTACAATGCCAAGGCGAGATACCAGCCCTATAACAGTAAGGCTAGGAATGGAGGGAATCAAAAGCGTCGTCTTTGATGTTCCCATTGTAACTGAGATTCAGAGGGACTCACCTGTGTCTAGATCAGGAGCTTCGTCGGCCACGCCCCCTCAACAACCAGTTATGTTTTTTGACAGGCTAAGGCCGTTTAGTCACGTTTGGAGTTCAATTACCACTGATAAGTGGGTTCTTCGTGTAATTAGTGAAGGTTATGCAATGGAGTTTGTAACATTGCCCCCGTTGGGCAATTTAAAGTTCACCCCGGAGTCTCCACCCTTGTTGGAGGAAGTTTCCAAGTTGTTGGAGAAAGGGGCTATATCCCCGCTTGACCCTAGTGATCTTCAAAATTGTTTTTTCTCTAGGTACTTTTTGATTAAAAAGCGGGGAGGGGGCCTACGGCCTATTCTTGATTTGAGGGAAGTTAATAAGTTTATTTTTTCGCAGAGGTTTCGCATGGTGTCCTTGTCTGTGATTCTTCCACTGCTTAATAAAGATGCCTGGTTTGCCACTATTGATTTAAAAGATGCTTATTTCCACATATCGATGGCAGAACACCACAGGAAATACCTTTCCTTCATCGTTGGCAGGCGGGCCTTCTGTTTTAACGTCCTCCCTTTTGGGTTAACGACAGCCCCTAGAGTATTTACAAAATGTATGGCTGTGATTGCAGCCTACCTGCGAACCCAAGGTGTAACTATCTATCCATATATAGATGACTGGCTGTTGGTGGGAAATACTCGCGAGAGATTGAGAATGCATATCAATACGACTCTCTCTCTTCTCCAGACTCTAGGCCTTGTAATGAATGCAGAGAAGTCAAACCTCCTGCCGTGTCGCAGAATCCAGTTTATCGGAGCAGTGTTGGATTCAGAGCACCAACGGGCCTTTTTGCCGGAGGACCGCTTTGCGTCACTGCAAGCCATGATAGCTCAAGTTATCCAGGCGAAGCGGGTGACGGTGAAGACGGTGCAGGCTCTGCTCGGCCATATGGCGTCGATGACTTCCGTCACGCTGTATGCCAGACTTCGGCTAAGACCACTGCAGGCCTGGTTCTTGTCAGTCCACAGCCCAGGAGTGGACAAGCCCAATGCAAAGTTGGAGATGCCACTGATGGTCAAAGAGTCCCTCACCTGGTGGACAAAACCTTCCAATGTCCTAGCAGGCCACCCCTTCCAGCTCCCCGAGCCATCAAGGGTCGTTACCACCGATTCCTCCATGCATGGTTGGGGGGCGCATTTCAAGGGCATAACAGCCCAGGGGATATGGTCGCCCGAAGAGGCAGTTTTCCACATAAATGTGTTAGAGCTCATGGCGGTGGAAAAGGCCCTGAAATCCTTCGAAAATGCACTGTTGGGCCAGGTAGTTCAGGTGGTAACGGACAACACTACCACAATGTACTATATAAACAAGCAGGGAGGCACAAGATCTCAACCACTGCTAGAACAGGCAATACGCATCTGGGAGTGGTGCGTGGCCAGGGACATTTACCTGATAGCGGTTCACCTGCCAGGGGAGGAGAATGTGCTAGCCGACATGCTCAGCAGGTCTCCTCTGACAATTTACGAGTGGTCCCTCAACCAGGACACTTTGAATCTCATTTACAATATGTGGGGAACACCAAAGATAGACTTGTTTGCGTCCAACGAGAACGCGAAATGCCCCCAGTATTGTGCGCACAAGAGGCCCAATTACGATCAGGGCTGTCTGGGGGATGCCTTCCTCTTAAAGTGGTCGGGGGTTTACCTGTATGCCTTTCCCCCTTTTCCACTACTCCTCAAAGTGATTACGAAGTTGCGAAGGGACAGGAGTCACTGCATTCTAGTCGCGCCATGGTGGCCCCGGCAACCGTGGTTTGCAGCACTTTTAGAGATGTCACGGGGCGTGTACAGGCGTCTGCCGGGCAGAGTAGATCTCCTAACAGCACAGAACGGCGAAGTTCTATACCCCGATGTCCACACCTTAAAGTTGACAGCGTGGAGAATACTACCCACGGATTAGTCACCCAAGTGTCTGAGAAAGTCAGGGAGGTGCTGGAAGCGGCACATAAACCATCCACTAAGCGCTCTTATACATACAAGGTGAGGCGCTTCAGGGAGTTCGTGACATCAAGGGGAAATGACCCAGTTACAGCCCCGATCTCTGAGGTATTAGAGTTCCTTGGCTCCCTTTTAGACTCAGGATTCGCTTTGTCATCGGTGAAGTGTTATCTGGCTGCTGTGTCGTGGTTTAGGAGAAAGCATGGTCTCCCATCTCTTTTCACGGATTACTATGTCAAACTTTTCCTGAAAGGGATGGGGAACATGAGGCCTTCGGTCAACCCTGTTGCCCCTTCTTGGAGTCTGGAGCTGGTACTAGATTCTCTACAGGGTCCTCCATATGAACCGATGGCTACATGCAGCATCTCTCATTTGACTTGGAAGGTTTCGTTCCTAGTTGCCATTACATCAGCCAGACGGGTGAGCGAGTTATGTGCGCTCAGAGCGGACCATCCTTACCTCCGCATTCATAAAGACAAAGTTGTGCTTCGAACGGACATTTCATTCTTGCCCAAGGTGACTTCTAACTTTCACATGTCCCAGGAACTTGTGTTGCCAGCCTTCTTCCAGGAGCCGTCCTCCCCTCTGGAACGAAGGCTCCATAAGTTGGATGTACGCCGGGCTATTGCTTTTTACCTTGATCGGACTAAAGACATAAGGAAGACACCGAGGCTATTCATAAAGTATCGCCAAGACTCTGTGGGGCTTCCCGTAACACCACAACGCCTGTCTGCTTGGATTGTTTCTGTTATCAGGTTGGCGTATCAGAGGTCGGGACGGGAGGTCCCGCATGGAGTTAAAGGACATTCGACTAGGGCGCAGTCTGCGTCCTCGGCTTTCCTGAAGGGTGTGCCATTAGATGTAATCTGCCGTGCAGCAACGTGGTCGACACCCATAACCTTCGTGACACACTACAAGCTGGACCTGGCATCGAAGAAAGATGCTTCCTTTGGTCGAGCAGTTCTTTTTTCTGCGGTGGCATGACACCCACCAGCCACAGTGAGTAGCTTGCTAGTCTGCTACCAATAGTGCGCATTCACAGCATAGCCACGCAGGGAAAATGAAAGGTTGCTTACCTGTAACCGTAGTTTCCCTAGTGGTATGCTGTGAATCCGCACGGCCCCGCCCATCCTCCCCGCAGTTGTCATGCCTCCTCTTTGAGCAGTTTTGGCGGCCGAAGAGAACTGAGGCGGTTAGCCTTCCGCGGGCTATTTATAGTGCCTTGGGGAGTGTGCGCGGGGCCAACCGCCATCCTTTTTAAATCTTTAACTGAATAATTCCGAGCTATGCTGCGCATGCGCAGAGAGATACCAATAGTGCGGATTCACAGCATACCACTAGGGAAACTACGGTTACAGGTAAGCAACCTTTCATATCCATCCAGTCAGTGAAAACAAGACATGGGGCTGACTGTAGTTCAGATCACGAACTTCTTATTGCACAATTTAGAATCAAGACTAAAGAGATCAGGGAAAACAAAAGAGACCAGTTAGATATGGTCTCACTAACATTCCTAGTGAATATGCAGTGGAAGTGAAGAACAGATTTAAGGACTAGATTTAATAAATAGAGTACCAGAAGAACTATGGGCAGAGGTCCGTGGCATTGTTCAGGAGGCAGCAGCAAAGTACATCGCAAAGAAAAAGAAAACCAAGAAGGCAAGATGGTTGTCTGCTGAGACACTGGAAGTAACCCAAAAAAGGAGGAAAGCAAAAGGAAACAGTGATAGGGGGAGATATGCCCAATTACATGCACAATTCCAGAAGTTAGCCAGAAGAGATAGGGAACTATTTTTAAACAAGCAATGCATGGAAGTGGAAGAAGACAGCAGAATAGGAAGGACAAGAGACCTATTCCAGAAAATTAGAAACATTGAAGGTAAATTTCAGGGGAAAATGGGCGTGATAAAAAGCAAAGATGGCAAGGACCTAACAGAAGCTGAAGAGATCAAGAGAAGGGGGTGAGAATATACAGAAGATCTGTATAGGAAGGATAATAATATCGAGAATAGTTTTGATGGCGTGGTGAGTGAATTAGAACCAGACATCCTGAGGAGTGAGGTTGAATGGGCCTTAAGAAGCATTGCTAACAACAAGGCAGCAGGAGACGACGGGATCCCAGCTGAATTGTTTAAAATCTTGAAAGATGATGATGGCAAGGTAATGCATGCCACATGCCAGCAAATATGGAAAACACAAAAATGGACATCAGACTGGAAAAAAAATCAACTTATATTCCCATACCAAAAAAGGGAAATGCTAAAGACTGCGCAAACTTCCATACAATGGCCCTTATTTCTCATGCCAGTAAGATAATACTCAAGATCCTGCAAGCAAGACTCCAGCAATACATGGAGAGAGAGAGTTGCCAGATGTACAAGCCAGGTTTAGAAAAGGCAGAGGAACAAGAGACCAAATCGCCAATATCTGCTGGATAATGGAGAAAGGCAGGGAGTTTCAGAAAAACATTTTCTGTTTCATTGACTATTCTAAAGCCTTTGACTGTGTGGATCATAATAAATTGTGGCAAGTTTTTGGTGGTATGGGCACACCAAATCACCTTGTCTGTCTCCTGAGGAATCTGTATAAGGACCAAGTAGCAACAGTAAGAACTGACCATGGAACATCAGACTGGTTCAAGATTGGGAAGGGCCCTTTTAACTTGTATGCAGAACACATAATGCGATGTGCAGGGCTTGATGAATGCAAGGCTGGAGTTAACATTTGCTGGAAAGAACATTAACAACCTTAGATATGCATATGATACCACTTTGATGGCCAAAAGCAAGGAGGAGCTGAGGAGCCTTCTAATCAATGTGAAAGAAGAAAGTGCAAAAGCTGGGTTGCAGTTAAACGTTTAAAAAACCCCAAGATTCTGGCAACCAGACTGATTAATAACTGGCAAATAGAGGGAGAAAACGTGGAGGCAGTGACAGACTTTGTATTTCTAGGTGCAAATATTACTGCAGATGCAGACTGCAGCCAGGAAATCAGGAGACGCTTACTTCTTGGGAGGAGAGCAAGGACCAATCTTGATAAAATAGTGAAGAATAGAGACATCACACTGGCAACAAAGATCCGCATAGTTAAAGCAATGGTATTCCCCGTAGTCACCTACAGATGTGAGAGCTAGACCATAAGGAAAACTGAGTGAAGGAAGATAGATGCTTTTGAATTGTGGTGTTGGAGGAAAATTCTGAGAGTGCCTTGGACAGCGAGAAGATCCATCCAGTCCATATTTCACGAAATAAAGCCCGACTGCTCATTGGAGGGAAGGATAGTAGAGGCAAAGATGAAGTACTTTGGCCACATCGTGAGAAGACAGGAAAGCTTAGAGAAGACCATGATGCTGGGGAAAATGGAAGGAAAAGGGAAGAGGGGCCAGCCAAGGGCAAGATAGATGGATGGTATCCTTGAAGTGACTGGCTTGACTTTGAAGGAGCTGGGGGTGGTGATGGCCGACAGGGAGTTCTGGCATGGACTGGTCCATGAGGTCACAAAGAGTTGGAAGCAACAACGAATAAACAACAACAAAGTACCATAAATCATATTTTTCCCACTTTATTTTGAAACTGTATCAATTCAAAGATTGAGCAACGATAAGGTTTTTTTAAACGTTACTTGACACTGGTTGTGGGAAAGTCTGTGTGAAAAGACATATCTGAACCAGGAGGGGGCAACATAAGGCCATGTATGCCAGCTTTCATACTATCAAAAATATTTGATACATTATCAAAATTGAACTTTATTTTGTGCAATCTTTTAGAGAGAAAACTAAACAATGTTAGTATATATTTTTCAACATTAAAGAAATTGCATGTTCCTGGTAAAAACTATGTTACTTGTTTAAAAATTGAAAAAATTAAATATTTCATATGGATAGTGTGGCATTACAAATACACATGCTGCATTGGGTATATATTCAGTAACATATTATAGCCTCCTTGAATAATGTAACTATTATACAATTTCAGGCATTTATTGAAATGGCCTCCAGTGATGATGCACTATCTGTAGTCGAGTATTATTCTACAACACCAGCCTTAGTGTTTGGCAAACCTGTGAGAGTCCACTTATCACAGAAATATAAAAGAATAAAGGTAAGAATATTTCACTTTTAATGTCCAATTCCTGCATTTTTGCTGTGTTTTCTGACATTAAAGTTTACTATAATGGATAAAAAATATTTTCTAAATAGATTTTTTTGTTTCTTTTTTTTAAGAAACCGGAAGCAAAACCTGGCCAAAAGTTTGAACCTCCTAAACAAGAACTTGGTCGTGTGATTCATCTCAGTAATTTGCCACATTCTGGTTATTCGGACAGTTCTGTACTTAAGCTAGCTGAGCCCTATGGAAAAATAAAAAACTACATATTAATGAGAATGAAGAGTCAGGTAATTCATATGTTTCACACCTGAAAATGTGCAGTTCTCAATAAACCCTATCTAATCATTGTGGTAGACTTATAGAATAATATAAGGGCTGCCAAATAATAAATGTGCATGCATGTTGCTTTGCCAAGAGCTTGAGTGTAGCCTTCTCGTATTTAAATCACATGCATAGTCTTGGAATATTATCTCTGCTTTGTGTATTGCAGGGGAGTGCAAAGACCAACTTACATAGTCATGTTTAGGTATAGCCTGAGATCATTCCAAAGAAATAAACAACTACACTTTTTTTTATAAAAAAAGGTCCAGTTTGACTTAGAAGTTATTCAAGAGAGTTAGGAAAATAGAAATAGAATAGAAGACAGAATAGAGGGCATGTTTATCAAGTTTGCAGGTGATACTATATTGGGAGGGAGAACTGATGCTCCCATTAAACATCGTTGGAATACTACAGGCTAAACGTTTTAAACTCTCTTGTATAGGCTTTCATTGAAATGGAGACCCGAGAAGATGCTGAAGCAATGATGGAGCATTGTGCCAACAAAGCCCTCTGGTTCCAAGGGAGATGTGTGAAAGTAGACTTGTCTGAAAAATACAAGAAGTTGGTATTAAGGGTAGGTAACTTGTATTGGTTCAAGGTGACTCTTAATTCTTCATTGAGTTAACCACGAGGCATATGAGCCACAAATCCATACTTCGTGCAAATTAATAAAAAGTATTATCCTTATTTCAGATTCCCAACAAAGGAGCAGAGGTGATGAAGAAAAGTGATAAACCAAGGTAATATTTCATATGAACAGTTTGGTTTTTTCAAAACAAAACATAAAATAGATAAGCAGGATTTTCTTTTTATTGAAATAGAAGTATTTCCTACAGAAAGTTCAAGTCATTGCTTTGTTTTAAATTACACAGTTAAAGGGATAAGCAAGTTTTGTTTTCTCCTTTTGTAGAAAGAGAGGTCTTTCTCCTGATGGCAAAGACTACGGAAATGAGAAAAAAAGTAAGTCTGACGACAATGAGAAAATGGAAACCAACAGTAATGAAGATAAAGAAGAGAAGGGAGATGACGCAGAGGGGCAAGATACAAAAGACAATGAACAAGGAGACCAAGACGAACCAAATTTGCTTGCTGAATCTGAAGATGAGCTGTTAGTAGATGATGAGGAAGCAGCAGCATTACTAGAAAGTGGTAGTTCAGTTGCTGAAGGTACAGATGTGGCTAATTTGGGTGATGTAACTACTGAAGAAAAGGAAGCAGCTGGTGATGAAACTACTGAAAAAACGGAAGAAAGTACTGTGGCTAGCCCAGCAGGAAAAAAACTCAAAAAGGTAGGGAGAAAAGGTTTTATTTTATATTCCCTGCATTGATTATTCTGATCACGCTTTGGAGTGGTAATGAATCTGTGCCCTCCCTGTAGTCTCTTTCCTCTCCTGTAGAGAGCAATGGTAGCCTTAAACCAAGTGAACTCTAGACTACATGTAGGAATAAATGTGACCCCCCAAGTGTTGTTAATTACAGCTTTGGTCAGCACAGCTAATAGTGAGGCATGCTGAGCATTATAGAACACTGTTTCTTAAACTGTGGGTCCCGACCCCAAATGGAGTCCCCTTAGCTCACTGGTTCCCAACCTTCAACGCCCAGGAATCTGAAGCAGCTTACCAGCTGTTAGGAATTGTGGGAGCTGAAGTCCAACAAAACACCTAGGGACCAAAAGTTGCCTTAGTTCAATGTAGGGATCCTGAAAAAGTTGGCACTAGTATCTGTTTTAGGCATTTGCAAATATCTGTTGTGCAGTTTTTACAGTGAACTCTGCATGAAGTGTTTATTTATTTACTTACTTTGCTTGTATACTACTTTTCTCACGGGGGGGGGGGGGGGGGGCTTAAAGCAGTTTCCAACATATTTATGGCAAAATTTAATGCCCTGTGTACATAGAAAACCTAACTTAAAACAATAACATAATTATTGATAAGATCATAAAAATGTAACAACATTAAAACGTGGAGTTAAAAACATATATATATATAAACATTGACATCACATAATCCAAAAATCATGGTCCAGGACCATTCTAAATATCAAATATCAGTTGTACATAGCCCCTGATCATTCCTTGTATTGCTTATTGCCCAAAGGCTTGGTTCCATAGCCAAGTTTTTACTTTTTTCTGAAGGCCAGGAGGGAGGGCACTGATTTAATATCACCGGAAAGTGAGTTCCACAGCCGAGGGGCCATCGCTGAGAAGGCGCCCTGTCTCTTGTCCCCACCAACTGCGTCTGCGAAGGAGGCGGGACCAAGAGCAGGACCTTCCCAGAAGATCTTAATCTCCACAGTGGTTCATAGAGGGAGATACGTTCAGACAGGTAAACTGGGCCGGAACTGTTCAGGGCTTTATAGGCTAAAGCCAGCACTTTGAATTGTGCTTGGAAGCAGACTGGCAGCCAATGGAGCTGGTGTAACAGGGGTACTTTATAAAAAGGCAAATAAAGTACTTCATAAAAATGAAAAACAACTTGTATAGCAGCCATTTAGAATGCTGCTTTTTTATCAGCAAATACTTGAATGCACATACGCGCGCACACACACACTTGGGATAAAACATATTTGGGCAAAAAGGATCACAAGTGGGAAAAGGAGCCCCTATTTAGAAAGCCACACAATTCTCATCTGTTCTGTGCATTACTCAGGATACATAGTTATTAGGAGAGAGCTGAAAGCTAAAGTAACTTGAAATTGTTCTCTGAGAAAGGAAATCAGGAGGGAAAGGGTTTGGGATGCCTCAGTAAATTTGGGGGGGAGGGGTGGCATCCCTTTTCTTTACCCCCGTGATTTATTTGGAGGCAAGGACACAAATTAGGAAAATGTTTATAGTCTTAAAAGCATGGAGGGAGCATATTGGCTTCCTTACAGAAGTACAGTAGAGTCTTGCTTATCCAAACTTCATTTATCCAACATTCTGGCTTATCCGACGCCCCCTTTTCCTCCAGCATTTCCCCTTCACTTAAAGGAGTGCTCTCCAACTCTCTCCATTCCCAATAAGTGAAGAAGGCAAGATGAGGAGGAAAGAGGGAGAAAAGGCAGGCTCGGAAGTGGAAGCGTCCTCCCTCCTTCCCTCTGTGATTTCCATGCTCCTCTTCTGCATCAGGGCACTTGCTGCTGGGCTGCCTTGTCTTAATGTTTTGAGTCCCTGTTGTTAGTATTCTAGGTGTCTAGTGCCATGTCGGACGGGTAACAGTAGGAGACTTCGTAGTATCCAACATTTTCATCTATCTGACATTCTGCCGGCCTGTTTATATTGAATAAGCAAAACTCTCCTCTACTTTAAAACTTCCATCTTCTGTCTTTTGCTGAGGGTCTGGGCACTGGCTGACTACCTTTAGCTCCTTTATTTTTATATATATATATCTTCATTCCTCCTATTCTAGTTACAGAACTACTGTAAGTAACCCCACTAGTGCAGCTCTTCTCAGACTTTTTTACCATGGAGGAACCATAGAAATAATTTTCACAGAATGCTCATAAAATGGATCTTTGTGGGAAACGTCTTTTTTAATGCAACAAGTAGAATAACGAAAATATTTTTTTCCCAGCGGCATGTAGGTAGTTTTCCAAAACGCATGGAAGATTTTGTCACTCTTGATGAAGTTGGTGATGAAGAAGATGCAGAGCACCAGAAACTTAGATCTGGCCTTCTTAAATCTCTTGCAACCGAAAGTAAAAATGAAGAAACAGAACAGCCAAAGGAGACACTGGAAAATGGTGCCAAAACAACGAAAACAGAACAAACTGAAGCAAATGATGGCACAGAAACACAAGAAAGTGAGAAAAAGGAAAGCACCAATGAGCAAGATACTCCCAGTGAGAAATGTGCAGAGGATCAGAGAATTGGACCATATCAACCAAACGTTCCTGTTGGTAAGATTGTTTCTCGTCCTAGAGAATATGCACTGGATATAGACTACCAGTATTTGATTCCTTTCTTGCCTTCTATTATGGTTTATTATAATAGAAACTGTGGGCATATCCAGACCGGGGGGAGGGGGGGGGAGGCCCTGGAAGTTCTTTTCATTTTACCTGCATCATTGTGGTTTCTCATTCAAGCTCTTTCCTTCTGATTTTTCTCCTTCCCGAATCACATGTCCTTTTAGATTGGGTTGCCCTTCACCAATTTCCACTGAGACTCTTTTTAATTATTTTTCAGGAGTTACAAAGTTGTAACATACCTTAGCAATATTACATTAGCTAAAACTTGGGATCATTTTCTTCTGATGCTAACATTCCTCATTCCTTCGGTTTATCTCAGTTGATCCTGCTTCCCTGGGAACAGTTGCCATATTTCTTGGTGAAAGCCATCTTAGCTAGCTCTAGCTTGAGAAAAACATACTGCCATGGAGAGGCACAGTTCATTTAAGGAAACATTGGTTTAATTTAAATTGACTGGTGAGTGGGTATAAGAGTATGTGTAACTGCTGGGGTTCCCTGGGAATTGGGAAAGTGTTGTGTAGATCTTTCAGAAACAACAACCAACAAAAACACAAAAGGACAGGAAGAAAAAGGGCCCATTTCATCCAGATGGGCCCTATATTAGTACTTCATTCTGGGCCATCAGAATCTTAATAGTGGGCAGAAATCTTTATAATGGACTTTTATGTCCTGTCAATTATTAAATCACTCTCAGAGCGAATAATTTGAGATTAAAAGCAAGATTGTATGTAACCAGGAATTTTCCCCCCCAATATTTTAATTACATTTTTGGCAATAAAAATGCACACAAAAAGAAAAGTCACAAAACTTATGAGTACATTAACATGGACATACTTAGACAACATTTACCTTATGAACATTCATCTCTACCTATAATTCTAAAACTACCAACATATATAAATTAGCTTTAAAAATAGATTTCTAGCTTCAGGAAACTACAGTTACAGGTAAGCAACTTATAATTTTTCTTCCACTTTATATCCAAAAAATTGTTTACTTCTTCTTGTTTTAGCATTTACAAATGAATATCCCAACATTTTATGTTTATATTCATCAAACCTGTCTATAAAGTATTTTCCTTTCCCTCCAATATATATTGATAAAATGATTTGCATTCTTGTAGGAATCTGTTCGGTGATTTATCCTTCAACTGCATTATTAATTTGTCCATTTCTATTAATTTCTACATTTTCACTGTCCAGTCACCTAATTTTACACCTTTCTGCCACATTTCCCCCATTTTTCCAGTTCTGTACTACATCCAGAATTCTGTGTCCATTTTACAATACAGTCTTAATTACTTCTTTCCATTTCCAATAAAAACTCATGTCATGATAGCCGTTTTTATGTATTTTAATCATTCCCTTAGGGTTTATATCTTAACTATTAATTATGTTATTAGTATAATTATGTTTATTTCGTTACTCGTATTCTGTTTTTCCTTTTGATAATTTCTCTTTTGTTATAAGTTTACAGTTATTATTTTGTATTATTTTGCATTATTTTGAGGTGTCTATTCGCTTATGGGCTTTGAATGTTTGCCCTTCTTTGTGTGTAAACCACTTTGAGTCCCCTCGAGGAGAGAAGGCGGTCTATAAATATATTATTATTATTATTATTTTACTGATACAAAAACACAGTATGTCACAGCAAACGAGATCTATATGCTGGACTTCGTATCACAAAATCACAAGTCGAACACTTTCCAATTATTATTATTATTGCTTTCACCAGGAGATCTTTGATTTAAATAAAGAACCTGACTTACTTGTTTTGGGTTTTTTAAAGAATAAAAAGGCTGTGCTGCCAGTTCTTCAGATACCCTGGATCAAATTTGCAAATGTATATTTGTCTCTTTCTTTAGGTGTGAACTATGTGGTGCCAAGAACTGGGTTTTACTGTAAATTGTGTTCTTTATTTTACACAAATGAGGAGGCTGCAAAAAGGGTCCACTGCAGCAGCCTCACACACTACCAGAAATTGAAGGTAAGCCAAAATTTGTCAAGACTTCTTTGGTGCGTTTTGTACCGTTTTGGGGAGGCTTTAAAACCTGAAGACAAGGGAGCATTATTTTACATTTCTTTTAAAAATCAATGTCAAATAAAACATGTGTCAGTTCTCTTAATTTGTTTGACAAACTGAAGGACTCTGGTGATGGTATGGAATTGTTCACACTAGTGATGCACGCTGGTTACATAAGTAAATCCAGTTAAACTCTTCAAAGTGCCATTAAGCTGCCTTAATACAATATAATATACATACTGGTTGTAGCATTCAGTTCATCACAGTATATGGAAAGCATCATAATGCAGAACCTGTAGGATTTGCAGTCATTTCACGTCATCAAAAACCCCAGTTGGTACGAGGACACTATTTTAAAGGAATGTTGGACAACATGACTGAGTGCATCAAATGCTTGCTCCGTGAAACTTAAATTACATTTTACTTGTTCTCTACTTTACAGAAACACATGGAGAAAATGTCTGAAGACCAGAAAGCGAAAAAAAAAGATGTGAATGCTGAAAAGGAGGATGCTTAAGAATTTAAGGAAAACATGTTTTATTTTTAATGTTTATGTTTATTTCAGTACAGCAAAATTGAGGAAATACATAGATTTTAGTAGAATAAATAAAAACGTATAATTCTGTTAATGTGTTTTAATGTTATGGCAAACTCTGCATTCTGAAATCTTTTATTTGTGCAAAGGGGAGGATGACAACATATTTTCTGTCCAGATTGTTGCTTCTAAAGGACTGTTACATAATTTGGAAGAACAGAGAATTTTATCTGCAGTAATCTTTTCAGTCTTTGAAAAATATCTTTAAATGTTCGGGGGTGTTTTTCTTTTTTAGTTAATTTGGTATATTTCTCCCTTCTGGAACATTTTGCATTCCATTTTTGAGTCCAGATACTATTTTCACTGGGCTTCCATAATTTCATTTGTTTTAAGACTCATGAAAATTTATGTGGCTTTAAAAATGTGGAAACTTTTTCTTTTTAGTATTGCTGTATTACATAGTGAATAGAAAAATTTATACCCAGCTTTAACAAATAATCTATTATCTCGGTCCTCATTTTTTGTCCTATTCTTGCAGCAAGTAAGTTCTTAACTGTTTGACCAGTATTACCTTTCAAAGTTTTTGCTTGCAACTTTAAGTTAGTACTTTTCATACAACTTCAGTATAAGCAAAAGGAACATTTCAACCCTAAACTGTAAATATTTACCTTTTTTATGTTTGTATTTCAACTCTAATCCTAGATTAGTTACTAAAAGATCACTACTTTTGGATGTTTAAGCTCCATAGTAACATGTCTAGATTGGGGCCTACCATCTTCAGATTGCTTTCATCATATGACTTTGTTTTTAATGTACCTTTACATAGCTGATGTGAACGATGGCTTGTGTGTAAAATCTGTTTTCATGTAGATTTATTAATCACTTCGACAGCTTACTTAACTGTAGATCCAGAGTGTTAAAATGTCAAACCAATAAACTGTCAAAACAAGTCAGGAGTAATTCTTTGTAGTTTTTTCTATGATCCTGTGCATAAGCCATCCCTAATTTGGACAAATGCTGGCATTCTCCAGTGGATGCAATTTGGGTGTTCCGCCAATCCTCTGGGAGCAACTTCCTAATACTGGAGTGTCCCATCTATAGCCATGTCAGCTGGGAGAAGAGAATGCTGACGTACTCATTGGAAATTCAAGAAAGTGTTGGCCGATTCCTTCTCCCAGCTGAAGAATTTAATGGAGTGACCATGGCAGCATGCTCCATATATTACTAGAATGCTTCCTTCTGCAGAGGGAGGAAGGGGATTAGGTGAAAACTCCAGACCTCACTTCATTGTCTATCCAGCAGTAACACACTCCTGCTAAAGTTATGCTGAAAGAAGATCAATACATTGACTGTATCAAACTACTGTAAATTCATTCAACAGTGTAGATGTAGCCCTAGATTCACCAACCTTCTGGCACAGGAGTTAATAGCTGCTAACAGTATTGAACAGGCCTTTGCAAGGATCTGTCAGCCACCAGAGTTGTTTGTGCCTGATAGGCCACATGATGATGTTATACAGTAGACAAACATTCACGAGTTGGAGCTGCTGAGCAATAGCAAAGACCAATTGCCTGGGTTAAAGCAAAAGCATCTACACAATTGGGTTGACAAACCAAGGTGGGACATGGTAGCATAGGAACAGGAGCGGAATGGCGAGGCAAAAGAGGCAATAGGCGCTGTCTTGAAAAAATGGCAGCATTGTAGCCCTTTAGCTTTATAATACAAAAGTAAAAGCTGATTTGTCATCTAAGGATCCTGTTTTAATTCAAGCTAGGAGAGACGGAAGGTGTAAAGCTCTGCATAGAATGGGCTTTGCCACTTGCCCAAAGCCTCATGCAGTCTTGGCAGTATGACCAGATTTGGGTTAAAAATGTGGATTCTGCATTTACAGTCTGCTTTCTGCAGTAATTTTTCATGCTTCTGCACATCTCCAGTAAATTCATATTTAGAAAAAAACGTACAGTGTAGAGGTAAATACCTTGGAGATCTGCTTTAAAACCTGGATTCACTGTTCCACCTATATCCGTAGTTCCCAACCTTTTTTTTTTTTTTTTTTTTGATCAGGGACCACTCTCTGACATTAGTACCAAAAGGGTTACGAATCGGTTTTTGGTCAACTTTAGATTTGGTTTGGTTCTTTGGGATGCTGATTAACAAAATTGCACTGGATAGACCATATCAGCTCTAGTTTCCAATACAGAACATATGCCACCCAGTAGTCACCATCTGCTCGCCTACAGAAAACCATAATTAATAATCTAGAGCTGATGTAGTAGTACTCTTTCATAGGCAACCTCTCCCCTCCCAACATCCCCATTGCCTCGGCACTGTAAGAGGGTTCATGAGACCAGTCGCTCTTGTTGCCATGTGGTTTTGAAACAAATGTGTCATTATAGTGAGGCTGTGGACCATATTTTCATAGGGATCATTGATTTATAGGAATCACACTAGCTATCACAGATGTTGGCTGTCATCCCTGCTGAATCGATGAAGTGGGATATCCATTAGCCATCTCTTCCATTGAGATTTCACATGTACTTTTAGGAAACTTCTCCCCAGAATTACCAGCCACGGTTTTTGGCACATTTGAGTAGTAAGATAGGGGAGACCCAAGGGACCATAAACCATACTTAAATTTTGTGGAATGTCCATAGCATTTCTATGCCGCTCTCAAACGTACATAAAGCAATGTGTTAATTATTCATAGCAATAGTTAGCAGTTATACCGGTTTCCTCTCACACTGTTAATTTTACACATTTAAGCACAGGACATACTTCAAGTATTGAAAAAGGGGGTTGTTTTATGTGGTTGCATCATTTCCCAAGGCAACTCCACCATGGACAAGATTTATTCAGGAGTTTGCCTTTGCTTCCTTTGAGGCTGAGAAAGTGTGACTCAGCCAAGGACATCCAGGATTACCATGGTTGAGCAGGGATGTGAATCTTGGTCTCTTGTGCCCTAGACAACACTCAAACAACTAATGGCTCTTGTAGTTCCCGTTTGGCCCCGTTTGGCCAGAGGTTCTTCTGTGGATCAGTAAAGTAACAAATCAGGAGGTATGGCTTCAGTGTCCTTCACAGATAACCATCAATTTAAAAGAAAAGCAATGAAAACCATATCTCAGAACCATTTTTAGATGTGTATGTTTCTGGCTCAAAGCAGTAGAACTTGCTAACTCTTTAAACCACATGTAACTTTTTGTGTAATTGTTAACATGTTGCCATCGTGACATATACTGCTTTGAAATTGGGTCCATCATTTTGAAACAACTCTGTATTTTGCTTAAGGTCAGCACAAGGACTCTTGAATATGTTTCCTCGAGTAGAAATGGGGGCTGCATAATGTATACCTTATAGCCCTCCAAGTCTGCAATCCAAAATACTAACCGGAGGCCTCCACAAAAACTAGGACTGAAGGCTAAGATCTACACTACATTCGCACAGTAGCCCTAGTCTATGGGACAGAGTCCTAGCCAGAAACAAACACGAACAAGCCCTTAACACAGTGGAAATGCTGAGATGGACACTTGGCTTGACACTTCTCAACCATGTGCCAAATTATGGCATCTATCAAAGACTGGGAATAAAAGCGGTCAGCAAGAAAATGCAGGAAGCAAGACTACGGAGGTACAGCCTGTCATGGGAAGAGAATCGACATCAGTGGCACAAACAGCACTACATTTAGAGATTGCAGGATGACGACCACGTGGACAAAGGCGAAAGAAAAGATGGCTGGACACTATCAACAAAGACACACGCTGTCGACCTGAGATGTCCAAAATAAAGCCCTGTAGAAACGACAGTCACAAAGCTAATCGTTCCATTGGGAAAATAGCTTGGAAAGAAGACTGTATTTCAATATAATGTGAAGTTAATAGAGTTTGGGGTATAGCATTGGGCCTATTTTTAAATGTGATTCTCAAGGAACTAGAAACCCCATTTATGCATCTAACTAAGGCCCCTTCCAGATAACTTAAGGCCCCTTCTATACTGCCATATAAAACCCAGATTATCTGCTTTGAACTGGATTATAGGAGTCTTCACTGTGGCCCCTTCTACACTGCCATATAAAGATTATCTGCTTTGAACTGGATTATAGAAGTCTACAATGCGACCCCTTCTACACTACCATATAAAATTCAGATTATCCGCTTTGAACTAGATTATAGGACTCTACACTGCGGCCCCTTCTACACAGCCCGTACAAAATCCATTTTACCTGCTTTGAACTGGATTATATGGCAGTGTAGACTCATACAATCCAGTTCAAAGCAGATAAAGTGTATAATCCGCTCTGATAATCTTGGTAATATGGCGGTGTAGAAAAGGCCTGTATTGAAGATCACGGCGCTGGGTAATATCTCTTTAAAACAATAGAGGCGCCCTCTCCCTTTCCTAAGGAGGCTTCTTCTCCAAACCGGGGCCTCTCTAGCCGTTGGCGACTCTGTGTGCCTCAGCTTGGACCAAGCGGAAGTGCGGCGGCGGCGCGTGAGCGAGGCCCACGACATGCTGAACACGCAGGCGCCGGAAGTGAAGTCACTTCCGGCCCAGGGTGGTTGTTGTGTTTCCCAAAGAAGGGGGTGGCCAAGGCGAAGGAAGAAAGGAGGGGACCCGAGGAGAGGAGAGGAGGAAGGGAGAGAGAGAGAGAGAGAGAAGCGCCAGCTCGGAGGCTCCGCGTCTGCCTCGCTTCGACCACGAAGGTGAGGGGAGGGGCTCAGCCTTGGAGGGGAAAGCGGGCGTTTGGCAGGCTGGGCGAAATGGGCTCCAGCCTCGCCTCCTCAGCACACCCCCTCCCGCACCCTCTTCATCCGGGTCCCTCACAGACTGGGCTACCTGGCCATGAGGGGCGTGGCGCGCGACGCGTCGTTCACTATCAGAAGAGAAGGAGGGAGGGGCGGGGCTTTCGAGGGCGCTGAGTGAGGAGGCGAACAAAGAGGCCTGAGGGGGCGGGGCCCGGGCGCGCGAGGGGGCGGGGCCTGAGGGGCTCTTCCCTGCTCCTCCCTCCCCTCCTGGGACTCTTCCTTGGCTTGACTTGTCTGCATCTTTGGGCCCCTCCACATAGCCCTCCATCCCAGAATAGTAGAAAATCCTACATTGTGGACTCAGATAACCCAATCCAAAGCAGATATTGTGGGTTATTCTGCCTTGACATTCGGGGATATGGGGCCCTTTCCTATGAAGAAATACTGAAGGGATTCCATAGAGGAGAAGGGGGATAGTGTTTCTGTCCAAACAAACAAAACAATTTGGCTAGTTGGGAACAACAGCTTGGAGTGGTTCTCTAAAACAAAGTGTCCCTTGAGTGTTCCTTTTCTAAAAGTATTTATCCTCCTGTTTATTTATTTGTTGTGTCAGGACAACCAGTCAAATTATGTTACATTTCTAACAGAACAAAGCAAACAAACAGACAAAATACAAAATGTATGAGTTTGGTAGTTGGTTAAATTTCCTTTGACCAGTTTCTGGCCACTTGGAGTGCCTCTGGTGTTGCTGCAAGAAGGTCCTCCATTGTGCATGTGGCAGGGCTTAGGTTGCATTGCAGCAGGTGGTCAGTGGTTTGTTCTTCTCCACACTCGCATTTCGAGGATTCCACTTTGTAGCCCCATTTCTGAAGGTTGGCTCTGCATCTCGTGGTGCCAGAGCGCAGTCTGTTCAGCACCTTCCAAGTCGCCCAGTCTTCTGTGTGCCCAGGGGGGAGTCTGTCGTTTGGTATCAGCCATTGGTTGAGGTTCTGGGTTTGAGCCTGCCACTTTTGGACTCTCGCTTGCTGAGGTGTTCCAGTGAGTGTCTCTGTAGATCTTAGAAAACTATGTCTTCATTTAAATCGTTGACGTGCTGCCTTGACATTCGGGGATATAGGGCCCTTTCCTATGAAGAAATGCTGAAGGGATTCCATAGAGGAGAAGGGGGATAGCGTTTCTGTCCAAACAAACAAAACAATTTGGCTAGTCGGGAACAACAGCTCGGAGTGGTTCTCTAAAACTAGGTGTCCCTTGAGTGTTCCTTTTCTAAAAGTATTTATCCAGAAAAAGGGGGGGGATTTAAAATACCTGTATTCACTTCTGCATAAGTCCTTGGAGATGGGACTCAAGTCTAAATACAGCCTCCATTTATGTTCCATGTACACATAGCCTGAAGGTAACCATTTTCCAATGATTTTGTGCATAATGGTTTGTGCACACTGAACCACCAGGGATAATAATAATCTATATAAATAAAAATGTAATGTTCGTTTGTGGAATTAATATAACTCAAAAACCACTGGACGAATTGACACCAAATTTGGACACAAAACGCCTACTAACCCAAGAAGTGACCATCACTCAAAAAAACTGATTTTGTCATTTGGGAGTTGTACTTGCTAGGATTTATAGTTAACCTACAATCAAAGAGCATTCGGAACTCCACCAATGATGGAATTGAACCTAATAATAATAATAATAATCATCATCATCATCTTTATTTATAACCCGCCACCATCTCTCCAAAGGGGACTCAGGGCGGCAAACATGAGGCCAAGCCCAAAATAATACAACATAATAAACACACAATAACAAAATACATCATAACAAAATATGAAATAACAAATAAAATCAACAATATAAAACAGTATAATAAAACTGGACACAGAGGGTGGGCCAAATGTATGAGGTGAAATGTTAAAAAATTAAAACCCTGGGTGAGATAGGGATGAAATTGCATTGTAGGGGAGGAGCCATGGGATTTAGCCATTTTAGCGGCGGGAAGGTGCTTTATTCTGATGGCAGCTATATTTATTTATTTATTTATTTAAAACAGCCAGATGGGTTGAGTGGTCATTCTCCGAAAGCACAGCGGAAGAGCCAGGTTTTTTATCTTTCTTAAAAACAGCTAGGGTGGGGGCTTGATCTCCCTAGCCAGCGAATTCCAAAAGTGGGGAGTCACACATGTGGCACACAGGACTCTCATGACCCAACAGAAAATACTAGAAGAGGTTGGTGGGCATTGATCTTGAGTTTGGGAGTTGTAGTTCACCTACATCCAGAGAGCACTGTGGGCTCAAACAGTGATGGGTCTGGACCAAACTAGACATATTCCATATGCCCAAATATGAACACAGATGGCATTTGGAAGAAATAGACCTTGATATTTGGGTGTTGTAGTTACTGGGATTTATAGTTCACCTACAATCAAAGAGCATTCTGAACCCCACCAACAATGGAATTGTTCCAAACTTTCCACACACAACCCCTATGACCAACAAAAAACACTTAAGGCCATCCAGTCCAACTCCCTTCTCCAGGGCAAGAAAACATAATCAAAGCCCTCCTGACAAAGAGCCATCCAGCCATAGAGATAGATAGATGGATAGATAGATATGATCCACACACACACACACATATAGTATCATAGATATAAAAAGGGACAATTACATGTTGCATGTTCCAGAGTGGGCAAACCAGACAATCTCCACATCAACACTGACAAAGAAACAGCAAGAAATACTGTTTACCCAGAAGCACAAAAAATTACATATATTAGAAACCATCACTTTCTCATTACTTTATTTTCAGATCACCAGACTGAGCCACAGCAATGCGTGGCAGGGGATGGCTAGTAATAAAATAAAACTTTATTTATATCCTGCCACCATCTCCCCAAGGAGACTCGGGATGGCTTACATGAGGCCAAGCCCTACAATAGAATACAGCAATCAGGCCTGTAGCGAGGGGGTGGTTTTAGTGGTTCAACCCCCACCCCTTGAAATGTTTCAGATTTTTTAAAAAAACTGGTTTACTCATGAATTTTAACTGGTTAACCAAATCCTCATGTTAAGTCTATGAGATGCAAAAAATTAAGAGTCCCTCCAGAACTGCAAGCACTATCTCAAGCAAATATTGACAATTTATTCACACTGTCATTACTTGCAGCAATAGCCGATGTAGTGAAGAAACCAAGTTGGGGGGAGTGGGTGTTGAATGCTCTCATTAAGGAGGCCAGACTTGGTGGATGTGGTTGACAGGGGTGGAGCTGCAGGCTATGGAAGGCTGCTCTGCCCCCTCCTGTGCTCTTTGCTTCAGCATGACCTAGGAGGCAGGTTTCAAACCCCCCCCCCTGCAAAATTTTCAACCCCTCCCGAATTTTTTTTCTGGCTACGGCCCTGACAGCAATGCTAATAACAACATACAATGACAACAAAATAAAATAAAGAAACAATATAGAAAGCACATCAAACAATATACAATCACAAACACAGAAAATAAGTCACAGTGGGCAGGGCTAGTAGCGAGGATTAAAAGTTTAAAACACTGGGTGAGAAGGAAATGTAATGTATCTGGACAGGGAATCAAAGGTGACAGTCTTTCAGCCGCCCAGGTGGGGAATTTTGTATTTTTGAGCTCCAGATAAGCAATGCTCAGCCTGAGAATTAAAGACTGTGTATATGATCACTGATTGCAGAGTCCCAGTTTTTCTGCATAAAGGTATAGTTGCTGTAAATGTGTGCAGGTAGTCCCAGATTCTGTAGGTTTCTTCTTAAGTTGAATATGTATGTAAGTCAGAACAGGTATATTTTTAATTGTAACTCCAGGCATACACACACAAACTTTTGGATAGCATAGGGCAGTGGTTTTGAACCTGTGGGTCCCCAGATGTTTTGGCTTTCAACTCCCAGAAATCCTAAACAGCTGGTAAACTGGTTGGGATTTCTGGGAGTTGTAGGCCAAAACACCTAGGAACCCACAGTTGAGGACCACTGGTCTAGAACAGGCATGGACAAACTTCAGCTCTCCAGGCATTTTGGACTCCAACTCTCACAATTCCTAATATCTGGTAGACTGCTGGGAATTGTGGGAGTTGAAGTCCAAAATGCCTGGAGAGCCGAAGTTTGCCCATGCCTGGTCTAGAAGGTGCTACAAGATCACATGAATGTCTGGAGGGCTATACATGGCAGAAATGTGGCACGTGGATGTATTACAAGTGAAATTTGCCAAAAAAATCTAATTGGTACAGGCTTTGCTATATATATCTCCTCTGCCCCCCCCCCTTTTTTTTTTGTTTTGTTATTACAACAATCCTGCGTGGCTGAATTAGGATTAGAACCTGACTCACTAGTCTCGAAATGAGGGTCCTCCCACCCTGAACCAGCCCTTTTCTTCCATACCTTTTATTTGTGGTTAAAAAAGAAATCTGTTGAATGGAACAGTGCACTTCTGAAAATCAAATAGAATAAACAGCAGGGTCGGGTTGTTCTTCATACTTTCCTTTATGCAATTTCTGGGGCACCTGACATGACATTGTTCTTCTTCAGTGTGCTCTCAGTGAAGTCCTTAATCAGATACTGGCTTTAAAGACTAGGATTTGTTTGCTTTTGCGGGAGACTCTGTATAGAGCATATTTGGTGTATGGCATACTGCCCTAAACTGATTGTTTCTGTGCACCAGTTTGAGACTTTACCTCTTCCTTAGTCTCAGTAGAACTTCCAGTGCTGTGATAAAAATCTACTTTCTCCATTGTCGGTCTGTTTTAAGTGCTTGAAGACTTGTAGAGCTGGTTTTTTATGTGTATGAACCATACAGTAACCTGTTGAACCATGAATTTCTCCTATGAATTGTTTCAGCAAAGAAAACCTAAAGGAGTATTCATTGGTAGTCTCAACCACGCATCAACCAGGGGAGTCTAGTGCCTTTGAGTATTTAGACCCTCACTGGATTTACCCAAGCAGTAATATTTTAAACTTGAAATACATGTGGATATTTTTTTTCCTTACCGATCTAGCTCTTAATTCAGGAATGAAGATAAATGTATCTATATTTGTTAGAGTCTTTGAGGAGTAGTCTAGATGAAAAAATGCAATTTATAGTCAAATCTCAGTTGGAGATAACAAGCAATACAATTCCCATCAAGTTTTGTATTCATGTTTGCATTGGAAGATTCATTCAGGTCTCATTGCATTCAAGTCGAGGAGACATCAAGATTTATTTCTTTATTGGTAAAACAAGTGGAAGTTTGTATTTATTAATTAATATATTCTTGTGTGTAGCCATTAAATCAGGCATGGGCAAACTTCGTCTCTCCAGGTGTTTTGGACTTCAAAAACACCTGAAGAGTGTTTCAAGAAATCCCAACCAGTTTACTGGCTGTTAGGAATTGTGGGAGTTGAAGTCCATAACACCTAGAGAACTGGTCTGCCCATTCCTGTGTTATATTCAAGTATTGCTGAGGGCTTTTATGGTTCATATTTTATTACCGAAACAAAATATAAATATTTACAACGTAGTAATACATTCCAATTAAAGATAACTATCACTCAGGCACTATAAAGTATGATTTGTTAATAGCTTTTCCTTAATTTCAAAAGTATGTTTTATCATTATAGAAATACTTGGCACTTGAACAAATTCAGATCATTTCAAAAGTTCACATATACACAGTGTCCCATTAGCATTTGAAATACCTTCTGATGTAAACACTGTTAACTGTTTCATAATAACATCTAGAATAGAATATTTTTTCAGTCATTTACAGTTACCTTTCTGCCAAGGAAAAGTTTCATAGCAACCAAAACACAGATTAAAAATGAAACCTTAATTTAAGCATAGCCTGTAAGCAAATGCATAACGAAAACATAGTAAAAACACAGCAATAAAAGACATGGCCAGGACCCAACTGGTGAGATTCCTCTGCAGATGCATGCCTGCTTAGATGCCAAAAGCCCACCTGAATAAAATTGTCTTTTCTTGCTAAGGAAAAGATAACAGAGCGGTGAGCCCAGCTTCTTTGAACAGGATTTTCTGTATGCATGTACATGCACGGTTATTCCTATTGCGTAACTTTTTTAAAAATTTCAAGTCTTTTGAAAGCCACAGAGCATGAAAAAATGTGTAACAAAATTAAGGTAATACCATTGATGTTAATAATTTTACAGCTGGAATTTTTCTGTTTCATCTTGAGCTTAAATTAAGGCAGTTCTCCAGCATTTAATTAATCAAGAGTAGTGAGCACATCCTGTTCACTCAGAAGACCTGCCCGAGGAATACTTCTGGTTTCCAAGGGTCTGCTTTTTTTCTGGAGCAAAACATACCGTATTTAGAACTTGAATATAAAAAAGTTTCAACAGATGTTCAGTTCTGTTTTCTAGACGGAAAGAACAGGCAAGGACTAGAGTGTTTTATGGTCTTTTAGACAAGTTCACTAAAGTTTTGCATTTACTGATATGGAATGCAGAATTGATACATTTGGTGAATTTATTTTGTTAATAATTGTCTGTTCTTTGTTCTTATGAGAAAAAGAAGACTCCCAGGGAGTAATATACGTTGCTGATTATATATATAACGTGCCACAATTTAGTGATAAGGAAGAGTGAAGGGCAATGATAAAATTAATTCTTGGCTGTGTATCTCTAATGAAGTAAATGAAAGGAACCCTTCCTAGCCTTTGGTCCTTCTGAGGTGGTGGACCAGTGGTTCTCAACCTGTGGATCCCCAGATGTTTTGGCCTTCAACTTCCAGAAATCCTAACAACTGGTAAACTGGCTGGGATTTCTGAGAGTTGTAGGCCAAAACACCTGGGGACCCACAGCTTGAAAACCACTGAGGTCGACCATCACTTAGAAGATTAATTTTTATTGTTTCTGAGAAGTGGCATTTTCTTGCTGTTTTCATTTATTACTGTTTCTTAATTGCATATATGTGTTCAGTGGAGTAAAAATGACACATATATCTTCTAGTTTAAACAGTTTCCCAGAAATTATTTGTGCAAATCAAAATACAATCATTTACTATTTTTCCTCAATTATGTGCAGAATACTTCACAAGCATATGAGCTCTCGTGTTGATGTGGCCCAGTGTTATTCATGCTTTTCACTTTTAGGGGGCACTTTCCATATCACCTTAGGAATCACTGCACATATGCTATGGATATAAACTAGGGTATTCAGTTTCTGTTAGGGAATAGTGCACATATTTGGTCTCTGGTGAACCTGGTTGGCCATTCCTGAATGTTCTCACTAAAGAAGACTACCAACAAAGTTCTAAGGCGTTTCATATTTCTTAGGAACATTGTTTGAAACCACTCATCTAGGATTTTTAAATGAAGCCAAGCTCCATTGTGGGCAAGTGTGAGATAAAGCTGAAGTGCTTTTGTACATATTAAAATAACATACTTATTGTAGATGTTGCTCTGTAAAGACCAAACAGATGTTTATTGGTAGTTTTGGGGGGCAATATATAATTTGTTCTTTGCTTTTCCAAGAAAGATTATAGTGAAAATGGACTGGAATCAAATGTATCGAAGGATTTTATTCTCTTTTGTATCTGAGCACACTATTTAATTGCCAATCCATTGTATACATTTTTATTCCCATAGTAGACACAAACCAGTCATACACAATATTGAAAAGTAAACAAGGAACCTGTTCTTTTAGAGCAAAATTGTGCAAGTATGGCTTCCCCTCTTATTTTACATCATCTTTCACAGGTGAGTTTGTGAGGTCACAATCTCATTTGACATCAAGATCCTGTGAATTACTGTATAGCAGGATCCAGTAAGAAGAGGCATAGAGCTGCCAGAGGGAAGTCTGTACTTAAACACAGCTCCCTTTGAATGTTGCAAATGGAGAGAGAAACATGATGAAATTTCTAAGGTGACTAGTGGTCTAGATTCCCAGGCTAAATCATAGAATCAGTATGCGTTTAAAAATGGAGGTAAACGGAATAATTTGTTTGACTGTTATGGTGTAAACATTGTGACCAGAGCCTATAATATTGTGCAATTTTAATATTTAGCCCATTGATGCTAATTTCAATATGTTCTTTTTGGCAGCAACAGCAGAATGATGCATCATTACAAAGTGCTCTTGTTTATACATTCAAATGCATGAGAATTGTGATTTATGAACGGCTTTGTCAAAACTGTTTTTCAGGAATTGTTAGCAAATATCCAATTTGTTGAGTTTTATTATGACTGGGGCCACCCCTAACCTTTTGCCTACTGATCCTTGGAGAGTTTCCTGGAAAGGGAGAACCATTGTAGCCAATGGGAACAAGTAAGATGCTGGTCCCTGGGACACTAGATACCTAGTTTTTGGTCTCCTGCTTCAGATGACTTGAGAAGCACCTATCTGAAGGGTCAATATTAAAAGAGACTTTGGCCACAGAGATGTTTTTAGCTCCTCACTCAAGGTTTGTGAGAGAGTGCCTTTCCCTCAGAGCAAGCAGCAAAGCAAATTAGTCTCAATACCCCTACCTCCATTCAGTATCACAGTGAGTTGCAGTCCTTTTCTGAGAGAAAGAAGAGGCGCCTCAGTTCTTGCCTCCACCACTCTTCCTTTCTCTTTGCCTCTGGGTTGCCTCTGTCATCTCCTTCTCTTCCAAAGGGAATAACTGCCAACCACACACTATTCAATTCCCTAGGTTGTGAGGGAGAAACTTAGCTTTGCCATGAAGACCCTGTAACAACTTCATCGTGAAGCTAAGTTTCTTCGTCATCAGTGAGAGAAATCAAAAGTATTAAGTTGGTGTTTTTTCCCAACAGAGGAGATGACAGAGACAACCCAGAGGCAACTATAGCCAAGTTTCTCCCCCACAAGTGAGGGAAATGAATGACACGGCATAGGCAGTTTTGCCAGCAGATGAGACAACAGAGGCAAAGTAAAGCGAAGAGTGGCAGAGGAGAGAATTGAGGAATTTATTCTTTATTACCTCCCTCTCAGATTCTACCTCACTCCCAGAAGAAAGGTCTGAACCCCCTTAAAATTTCATCCCTCTCTCATCTGAGTCCAACAACTTCCCCAGGCTGTGTTTCCAAGTGAAACCAGCACTTCCAGCATCTTGACCCTTGGTGTACCCTTTGTCACAGGTTAGTTTGGTAATTTTGGTGCACATAGAAAAGAAACGTATAGAGGTAAAACACTAGGTGGAGGAGATGGCGGATTCAGATGGCAACTCTGCTGTAGAGCTGCATGTGACCTTAGTCTCTAAGGCTTAAAGCCTAAGCCTTAGACCAGGGGTCCTCAGACTTTTTAAACAGAGAGCCAGGTCACAGTCCCTCAAACTGTTGGAGGGCCAGATTATAATTTGAAAAAAGCATGAATGAATTCCTATGCACACTGCACATACCTTATTTGTAGTGCAAAAAAACACTTAAAATCAATACAATAATAAAATGAAGAACAAATTTAACAAATATAAACTTATTAGTATTTCAATGGGAAGTGTGGGCCTGCTTTTGGCTGATGAGATAGGGTGGTTGTTGTGTGCTTTCAAGTTGTTTCAGACTTAAGATTGTTGTTGTTGTTGTTGTTGTTGTTGTTGTGTGCTTTCAAGTCATTTCAGACTTAGGCTGACCCTGAGCGAGGGCCGGGTAAATGACTTTGGAGGGACGTATCCAGTCCCCGGGCCTTAGTTTGAGGACCCCTGCCTTAGACTCTACAGGCCACACCAGATAATTGTGAGGACCACGTCCAGGCTCCAGGCCACATGCTGTGCAGATCTGCTCTAGTCAATCACACTAATGAGTTGACATTCCAGTAGTGCATTCGTTGGAATAGGCTAACATGCGACTCCAGGTTAAAGCTTCTGCAAGGGGAAAATGGCTTGTCGACCTCTGGTTTTTTATTACTTATTATTTAATATTTATCTCTGTCTTTGGCACAGGAAGAGAGACTAGCCAGGGGCTGCAAGGGGCTCATGTGAATAGTTGCAGAAGAAGGAAATGAGTGGGTTATACATAATTGATGCTGACATTGACAGATGGATTAGCACAACCCACTTTCCTGTAGAATATATAGATTGTTGTAGCGTCTCTGTTGTACCCTCTCAACAAGCCAGCAGGCTCTGTATAACAGAAGCGAGGAAAGGCTGATATGTGTGCTGTCTTAACTAGTTTTGAATGTCTGGACATTCAGTTGCCCCTGGCCAAATTCTGTCTCCAGCTTGATATCTGCCTGCACATATTGGCCCAATGGCTCTGTTTCTGGGGAGAAATGTAAGTTTTTGAACAGGAGCATTCTCCAGACACAATTTATCTAATCTAGCTTTTGCAGAACCTAATGTAGACCTTGTACGCATATGTTCCCTCCCCCCCCCCACCTTTTCTGGTCCTTAGCAAGAATTATCATTGCAGTTTAATCTGGGAACTGTATAAAGATAATTTACAAAAATACAGTGTAAGGGGATACAAGTTAATTTAAATCATTGTGCATTAAATGTGTATACGTAAAGAAAGTTTCAATGAAATTAGATGAAGCTGACTTTGCATAAATATGGTTAGAAATTCCACTGAAACTCCGAACTGCTCTTTTTTCTTTCTTTCAGGCTTAAGCTCAGAAGTGCAACCATGAAAGATCCAAATCGCAGGAGTACTAGTCCAAACATTATCAATGAAGATGTGATCATGAATGGTCACTCTCATGAAGATGATAATCCATTTGCTGAGTATATGTGGATGGAAAATGAAGAGGAGTTCAACAGGCAGGTAGGTTAGTAGGTAGAGAGTCCATCCCAAATCCTTAAGGGAGGAATTTATTTATTTAAAATACCTAGGACCTGCTGTTTGACACAAGATCTTAAGGCAGCTTGAGCATAAAATCCATTTGAAACCATTGAGTTTTATCTATCTAATTATTTAATCTATAGTCCCCCTTTCCCCCAACACAGGTTTCAAATTATGTATAAATTAAACCATAATGGATAATTTTAAAAGTCTAAAATCATCTTAAGCAGCATACCAATTAAAGCATTTTTAAATAATTTATAATTAAAACAAGTCAACATATCTTAAAACTTTATTAAGGCAAAATCATTATATTCCATAGGCTTTGATTAAAAAGTAGTGTTTTAACCTCGAGCTTAAAAGTAGACAGAATTGGCACTAATAAGCCTTCCAAAAGTGGGGCAATCCACAACCGGGGGCCAAAGCAGAGAGGCCCTCTCCAACATCTTCATACATAAATTTCTCCCAATTGTGGGACACAGGAGGCAAAGCTACTTCTGATATATTTTATTACAAACTGGAGACTAGCAAAATTCTAAAAGAAGCCAAGGCTTGTTAATCAGCCCTGCACAGAAATGACTGTAAGTGCAGAGAGCCAGTGATGTAGTGCTTTGAGCCTTGTGCTATGACTTCAGAAACCAGGGATTGAATCCCGCTTGGTCATGGACTGGGTAGTCTTAAGCAAACCATATTTCCTCAGCCTCAGAAAAAGGCAAAGCACTACACTAGAGATAATTTTGTATTCATTAATATACTAGCCTAGGTACCTGGTGATTTCCGAGTTAGGTATTTTGTAATGATAAATATTAGAACACAAGGGTCTTTGGATGTGGGTGGACTACAGTTCCCATCATCCTCTTTTAATTCCTGCTTGAAACCTTTCCAGCTTTTGTGTGTGTGCCAAGTTTGGTCCAGATCCACCACTCAGAGTTCACAGTGCACTCTGGATGTGGGTGTACTACAACTCCCATCATTCTGGTTCCTCCAGATCCAGCCTGTATTTTAAAGTAGTCATGATGGATACGTGTCAAGTTTGGTCCTAATCTCTATTTGGTGGGTCTGCAGATGTTGGAGCCATCCTAGAAAATGTGTACTAGTAGAGCCATACATATAAAAATATTTTCATTTTTATTAGATAGACAGACATAGGTATATTAATATTCTGCTTCTTCTCTTCCAAAGGAAACTGAAAGCAGCTAACACCAAAATTCATAGGTAAAGGTAAAGGTTTCCCCTTGACATTAAGTCTACTCAAGTCTGACTTTGGGAGGTGGTGCTTATCTCCATTTCTAAACCAAAGAGTCGGCGTTGTCCATAGACACCTGCAAGGTCATGTGGCTGGCATGACTGCATGGAGCACAGTTACCTTCCCGCCAAAGTGGTGCCTATTGATCTACTCACATTTCCGTGTTTTCAAACTGCTAGGTTGGCAAAAGCTGGCGCTAGTAAAGGGAGCTCACCCTGTCCCGTGGATTCAAACTGCTGACCTTCCGGTCAGCAAGTTCTACAGCTTAGCAGTTTAACCTGCTGCATCACCACGACCCAAAAATCATACAATATGAAAATTCAAACCAAAAACATACAAACATTAAACTAGAAGTAAATAAAGGGCTTATTAAAAAGTACATAGTTTAAACCAATAAAGCCATTTAAAAACCTGTTAAAGTACATAAAACTCAGCATCTCCTGACTCAATCTTAAAAACTTTCTTCTTTAAAAGCCTGCTTGAAAACCTCAATTTACACCATCTTTGTCAGTTGATCTTCATCTGTTTATATGAAAAAAAAGCCTGCATGTTGGCTTCAAAGATAGAAATGACTTGTAATCAGATGCCTACCCAGCTGTCTGCTGTCAACTGAAGAGCTCTGCTTGATCTGTTCAGTTTGCCCTTTCACGTAATCCTAGCATGGATACACTTTAGAGTGGATAGTCTTTCCTGAAGTAACATTGAGCTCAAGTTTTGACATCAAGCTTTCTCTGGCACAAACAATTTGTGTGCTGCTCTTAGTTTTAAAATTCTGTTAATTGTGATACTGTTTTGTTTTATAAAATATTTTTAAGAATGCAGCTTACAGAAACAGTGTAAACGTACAACGAAGGTTTCACTGCATTCCACAGATGCTTGTTTTGATCTCGGTAACAAAAGCTTGCCTCTGAATAAACTTTGCCAAGAAAAACCCATGTTAGGGTCACCTTACTTGAGTGGGAGATTGCCAACAAATATCAGATGCTGTAGGCTATATTTCAAAGCCATTTCTGGGGTATTTCTTGCCTAAGGAAACGCTATGAAATTCATAGGGTCACCAGAACTAGCAGTAAAACCTTTGTTCAGAAGATCCCCAAAATAATCGATGAATTGTGTCCAAAACATTACTACAGTCTTTGTTTTGGTCCCATTAAATAACACAGTTCTCAACTTGTGGATCCCCAGGTGTTTTGGCCTACAACTTCCAGAAATCCCAGCCAGTTTACCAGTTGTTAGGATTTCTGGGGGTTGAAGGTTGTTAGGATTTCTGGGGACCCACAGGTTGAGAACCACTGAAATAACACCATATTTTTTGGCTCTCTGATGAAATATGTGGATTTGTAAAGCATAGCACACAATCCAAACCTCATAGTACAAAAGATAATATAAGAAACATTTCTTGTTTTCTAGAAGCTCAAATTTCTCTCAAGCTTTGCTGTCGTAAACACACACAAAATAGCTCTTAGTCATATCCCTTGCTTACTTGATACTTCAATTGCAGCTCTTCCCTCTACTTGAATTGTATAGTCCTTAGTACCCTATTCTGGACAGGGTTCTGGAGCATATGATCTAGAAAGTTAATATTCTGTATATATTTCAGATTTTAATATTAACATCAAATATGTAGTATGATTTTACATAGGATTTGTGCCACATTAGAACAGTAAAGACAAATATCACGTAAGTAAAAGAAACATTAAATATTAACCAAAATTAAAATAAGGTGTAAACACTAAGCTAATCTGGGTGTCCGCTATTGCAACACATCCAATAAAGTGGTTTTGAACCATTATTTAAAAAGATTAGGACTAAGTATGTTCCTGTCTACTTGGAATACACGAAGCTAATTCCAGAATTGTGTTTAAGAACTGGGCCAAGAGTCCAGAAAATCCTTCTCCCAATGTGTCCATTCCACTTTCTTTGCTAGTTGTACCTAGCATGCTTTATTATGCCCGTTGTTTGCCTTAAATAGTTGAGCAAATAGTTTTCATGGTTGCCTTTTGCTAAGCAGGGTTTTTTTTTTTAAATGAGACTAATTATTTGGATCCATTTTGATCTGACTTCAAGCCAGGTAATGGAACAAAAAGAGTTTGGTAACCTTTGTGGGGGTGACACTCATTGATTTTGCTGGATTTTGGTGGCATTTCCTTCTGGGCTACTTTGCTGAGATGAGCCTTGCAGGCACTGCTTTACATTTGCTCTGTTACTCCCTTGAAGGGTTGATCAAGAACTCCTGTTCAATTCCTTGGCCATTGTTTTGGGGAATTCTTCAAGAGTCAGTTATCTCCCTATGCTGTTTAAGAAATACATGAAAAGGCTGGAAGAAGTTATCCAGAGTTTGGGGATACGCATTCCTGTCTCTCCATTGTCCCTCAATCCAAGGAAAATATCTGTTCTAAACCTTTTCCCACCCACTCACCACCCACCTCCATGTCAGGAGCAACTTGTGAAACTGCAAGTTACTTCTGGTGTGAGAGAACTGGCTGTCTGCAGGGACATTGCTCGGGGGATGCCGGGATTTTTGATGTTTCACCATCCTTATGGGTGGTGTCCCCGCATGAGAGCTCAACCTGCTCTCCCCAGATTCAATCTGCTGACCTATTGGTCAGCAGTCCTGCCAGCACAAGGTTTTAACCCATTGCGCCTGGTGCCTGTTGGTAATAGTCTAAATCAGTATTTCTCAAACTCCTCCAGGTGTTTTGGACTACAGTTCTCAGAAATCCCAGCCAACTTGCCAGCTGTTAGGAATTGTGAGTTGAAGTCCAAAACATCTGAAGGAGCAGAGCTTGAGAAATACTGGTCTAGATGATGATGAGTAAGTTGAAACTCAGTCCAGACAAGACTGTGGTGCATCTCTAAAGACACAACTCTGCAGTATGAGTGTGCAGTATGACTCCCGCATCTATGTTGGATATGTTCTAAGGCAGATACAAGCACAAACCCATTCAGTGGATACCTGAAACCATGAACCTTATATATTGACTATGAGCTAGAAACATACTATAGAATTTCACTGGAGGATCTAGAGAGGCCAAGGGGAAAATATTTTTTGGAGCATCAGTAGGTGAAACTATGGATTCATATTCCTGGGTAAGAAGGGGTGGATTGTGTCTTGGATTCAGCCTTGACTCTTGCATGCTCACATTTTTACAAAAATCTGAGCACATTTACCAATGCACTAATTAAAACTAATGTACCAGCTGCTCCCGTTTTCTTGGGCTGTGCGATTTGGCTATAGTGATACATCACGTTCCAACTGGATTATTGTAATACACTCTATGTGAAGTTGCCTTTAAAGAGTGTTCATAAACTCCAGTGGTGCAAATTGCTGCAGCCAGATCGCTAACAAGCGCTGGCTACGGAGAGCACACAACTCCCTGGTTGCAACAGCTCCACTGGCTGCCAGACTGTTTCTGGCCAATATTCAAAGTGCTGGTCTCGAACTCTTTTAACACCCTATATACCTCAGGCCCAAGAGGTTGGAAGAATACTATCTTCCCATATGAATCTATCCATGTTTTAAGATTAGGGGAGATACTTCTCTTTACTCCCTGCTTTCACAGCATGCTTGGTGGGAATGCAGAAAACCTCCTCTGTGTTGTTCCTATACTTTGGATTTCCTTTCCAGTGACAGATAAAATGGCTCTTTTATTGTCTTTTCAACAGCCGATGATGACTTTTCTTTTCCAGGAAGCCTTTCTATAATACTGTACTGTTTTTAATCCTTGTTTTAGAGTAAGATTTTAAATTGTTTAAATGCTGCAATTTAATTATATTTTCATATTAATTTGTATGCTTTAACTATATGTTTGTGTTTTATGTCTTTTTGTAAGCTACCTAGAATCCCAGCTCAAGGGAAAAGCAAACTATACGAGAGTGAGTCAAAAGTTTTCTGCATTCTGGCTGTAGAATGTTTTCCATCAACTTTCAGAAAAGACAAATACATAATTTTCCCACATAAACTCCCTGCTTTTCTATGCATTTTGTCCATCTGACAACAAACTTTTGTATTCCCTTATTAAAAATGTTTTAGGCTGAGCTGCAAGCCATAAATGCTTTCCCTTTTCATCAGACATGAATCTTCATCTTCATTTGGCTTCTTTCAGGGATCCAAATAAGCTATAGTCCAATGGGGCAAGATCAGGACTATAGGGAGGATGCTTTAACACAGGGGTCCTCAAACTAAGGTCCAGGGGCTGGATTTGGCCCTCCAAGGTCATTTACCCGGCCCTCACTCAAGGTCAACCTAAGTCTGAAACGACTTGAAAGCAAACAACAACAACAATCCTATCTCATCAGCCAAAAGCAGGCCCACACTTCCCATTGAAATACTAATAAGTTTATATTTGTTAAAATTGTTCTTCATTTTATTATTGTATTGTTCCAAGGTCTCATTGCTCAGTGTCCTTGCAGCTGACCTCCTTTCTTCTTTTGCCTTTCGGCGTTCCTGAAATGTAGGAACCAGCAGTATGTTTTCCTCGCCCTCTTCTTCCTCCTCAACACTTGGCCCCAAATCCCCAACTCCTACATCTTCCGCCTCCTCTTCTACCTCCTCCTCAGAAGAGGAGTACACAACAGATTTGTGGCTTACAGCTCAGCCTAAAACATTTGTAATAAGGGGATATGAAAGCTTGTTGACAGATGGACAAAGTATATTGAAAAGCAGGGAGATTATGTCAAGAAAAGATGTATTCATTTTTCTGAGAGTTGATTTTAAAAAAAATCGGAAGCCAATGCAGATAATTTTGACTCATCCTTGTAAATAAAGGAATAGATAGATGTTTGATATTTGGAATGCAATGCTTTGTAATTACACTATGTAACAATATTTGAAAAAAAAATCTGTTCCTGATTTGAAAGTGTTATTTCCTGTTTAATTGTACGGTACTTACTTTGAAAATAGTTGTTCTACTCCGGAAGCTTAGTTTTTGTGGCTGCCAAAAACTATGTTGAATTGATTGAGATACTCATTTAAAAACTATTGCAAAGTGTGCTGCAGGATGTCCCGCAAAAACAAAATATTTGCAGTTTAATAAACCTTTTCTATGTTTTTATAATGGAATCAATTAGGAAATGACATTTATAACTTAGGAACAAAAATTATGTTACATAGTGTTCTCCAAGGAAGTTTTAACCTGCTTGCATCCTGCTTTTAACTGTTGAATTTTACAGTGTTTTGTATAGATGCTTGTTAGATGTTGTTTCTGTAGGTGTAAATGCATATCACCATTGGTTGGAGCATTAATAAAATTGGGCTGCTGTGAGTTTTCTGGGCTGTATGGCCATGTCCCAGAAGTATTTTCTCCTGACTTTTGCCCACATCTATGGCAGGCAGGGGTTGTGAGGTCTGTTGGAAACTAGGCAAGTGAGGTTTATATATCTGTGGAAAGCCCATGTTGCCCATATTTGTAATATGTAATTTATTTATTACATATTACAATAAGTATAGTCCTGAAGAATATCCAGATTTGTTGGACAGTACCCTAGTGGGAATAGTCTCTAATGTTCCTGTCCCAATTGCAGATTGAAGAGGAATTGTGGGAAGAAGAATTTATAGAACGTTGCTTCCAAGAAATGCTGGAAGAAGAAGAAGAACACGAGTGGTTTATTCCAGCCAGAGATCTCCCGCAAACGATGGATCAAATTCAGGACCAGTTGAACGATCTTGTTATCAGTGACGGCTCGTCGCTGGAAGACCTGGTGGTAAGTGCCCAGGTGTTAAAGCTGACCTGTATTTTAACCAAATGTCTCTTTCCAAGACAGCTGATATCCCTGCATTTTATAAGGGATCTGACCCATGTCGGACCTGAATTACATTATTCTGGCAGGAGACTGCATATCCATAACAGAGTCTTCTCCTTCCCTTTTACGTATTCACTTCATGTAGTGTGACTACGATAATCTATCCCCTTTAGATTGCTGTATGCATTAATCATTGCAGAGACTGCTTGAACGCATTTGTGAGTCTCAAGAGAGGGGCTGTGTGGTTAGGAAGGGGAGTGTGTTATTACTGACATCTAATGAGCTGCTCTCATTTTGGCTCTTGCACTCAGACCATTCTGATTCAGCACCTCCAAGCAAGGCCTTGAATATTTATTTATTTATTTATTTAGGTGTAGTCTAAGATCATACTTTTGTAAAGTGTTTTTTGACAATATTTTTTAGAGGAAGTATGCTGTTGCCTTCCTCTGAATACAGTCTATAGCACCCATTATTCCAGGGTGATCCGGTCTCGCTTCCAAGTCCTAACCAGGCCTGGCCATGCATAGCTTCTCATTTCTAACAGGATCTGGTACCTTCAGGGTATTTAGGCTGCTTTTCTACTGAACACAATGAAATTTATTTCTGAATATGCATTTCTGAGGTTGCAGTGTTAAATTGCTGGCATGAATTAAAAGCTTGACAGATCAGTAATTATGTTTAATCTTTCTTTTTACATATTATCAGATGCTGAGAGTGTACAGAAAAACTAATTAGCACACAGTGTAGGGAGTTACTAGCAGTACATGTTTTGCACAGTGCAATGGATTACAGGCACATATTTTATTTATATGTAAGTTAACTGTCTGGTACCAAGACAGTTAGGGTAGCCTTGTTGGCCATACAGTAAAATAAAGCGAAACCCTGAATCCACAAAAGAGCAGTACCTTTATTGACCAACCAAAATGCAGAAAATACATCATATAAGCTTTCAAAGCTTTGCTGGCTTCTTCATCAGATAAAAAGATGTGTTAAAAATTTTTGCTCGTCAACTTTTTTTAAGACTACAAATTGATACATATAACAACAGGAATAGCCAATTGTTAGTCTCAAATAGAGTAGATCCATTGTATGGGACTCTCGTGCACATTTCCTTTAACACAGTGGTTCTCAACCTGTGGGTCACCAGATGTTTTGGCCTTCAACTCCCAAAAATCCTAACAGCTTGTAAACTGGCTGGGATTTTTGGGAGTTGTAGGGCAAAACACCTGGAGACCCACAGGTTGAGACCCACTGCTTTAAACCAATTCATTCAGTGCATCTTGAGACTCTAATGCAACTAACAGTATGTCTTGGGACTCTTTAACTGTGGTCTTAATACAGCAGCATTAAAGCTAGCACCCAAGAGTCTTCCAAGCCCTGTCTGTAAGAGCCAAAGACAAGGCTTTGACAAATGGTGTCCATCTTTCTCACTTGATGGCTAGACTAGAAGTGTGGTTGTAGCTTCAGCTAAAAGATGGAAGGGTAGATAATGGAGAAGATGCAGTCATGGCTTTCTTAGATCAGCAATGTGACCTGTTTCTGGCCTTGTATGTTTTTATTATAAGACTGTATTGTGCTGTAGGATGTCCTCTGTATGTTTGGTGCTCTTTTTTGGTCTTTTTGACTGTAAAAAAAACTTGTGCAAATTCTTCATGCATAATCAAAGTTTTTAATATCTACCTATCTTCTAGGTGAAGAGTAATCTGAATCCAAACGCAAAGGAGTTTGTTCCTGGTGTGAAGTACTAAATATATGAGTAGACTGGGCCCTCTTTTGGTGGATGTAGCACAATTTCCACACTGTGAAGCCAGTATTAGAAGATTTAATTGTTAAAGCGCTCTCTCTTCTTGTCACTGTGTTACACTTACGCATTGCCAAAGTTTTGTTAGTCTTGCATGCTTAATAAAAGTGCTGAGACTGTTATTAAGTCAACTGCTGTCAGAGGTTAATGAAATGGAAAGGAGAAAAAAAAAATACCAATTGGACCCAGGCATTTTGTAAAGGAGACAGTGAGGTAGGAAGCACCAGTCAAGTTGAGAAAAGTAGCAAATTTCTGAGAAACTCTTGCAGTTCTGTTTTTAAGGAGGATTCGGACTGTGACAAAGAGTGGTCTGTTTTAACTAAAACGTAAGAGTTGGTGTTGATAGACACCTGCTAATGCCTTAATATGAAAATAAAAGCAAGGTTCATTCGATAATGCAGATTCGCTGGATTTCAGTACTGCTACTAACTCTTCCCATTATCAAGCAAAACGTCATGCTCTTCTTTTCTGAGAAAAGTGTGAAATTATGTATTATACATGGATTACTTTTACAGACCTGTACAGAGTCCTTTATCTTGGCTCCAGATCTGATGGAAGGGTGGGAAGAAGGCTTGCAGATGGATTGTATTTATGGCAAGTTATCATGATTGAATGTTTGTCCCACTTCTGAACTTATATGAAAAGTGATGTGAAATTGGACATCAAGGATTTTTCCAGGAATCCAGAAACATGGCACTGCCTATGTGAAATTCTACAACCTTAAGAGTTGGGTTTACCTGTCAAACTTTAGCATTGGTGATTTGAGTGGTGCTTTTCCCTTGCTTTGTTTAATCATCACTACACAATAGTCTACAGCACAACTTTTTTTTAATACAACTAGAACAGTTTTGGCTTCTTAAACTTCATATTTGGGTAGCTTTTGAGCTACCATATGTGTTCAGTGTGAATAGTGTTTAAGTTGAAAATATTGTAAAAAAATTATATTTTTTCAAAATATTTAAAAAAATAAATAATAGTAGAAATGACATTTTGATGATCTCTGGAGTGTTCATCTTGTTCAGAACATGTGGTTTCCCTTGTCCACGGGTGAGTGGGGGATTAATGAGGTTCGTCTCAGAAAATGGTGTATATAAGTTTGGTTGCAGTAGAAGAGAAACGGGCTTGAGTTAAATCTTCAGCATGAGCAAACTTTCTAACTTGGGTACCACATGTTAGCACTCCCTGCTAGGAGGACTAGCTGCCTGGTGATGGAAAGATGGAAGAAAGGAGAAAGAGGGAGAGAGGGAAGGAGGGAGGAAAGAGTGAAGGAAGGAAAGACAAAAGGGAAGGAAGAGTGAAAAGGTGGAAGGGAAGGATGAAAGGAAGGGAATTATAAAGGAAAAAAGAAAAGGAATGAAGAAATGAAGAGAAGGATGGAAGGTAGAAAGGAAGGGAAGGATAAAGGAGAAAGAAGGAAAGAGAAAAGGAAAGGAAGGAGAAAGAGGAAAGGATGAAAGTGTGGTAGGGAAGAGGATGGAAGGAGAAAGGGGAGAGGTAGGTAGGGAGGAAGTAAAGAGAGAAGGAAAGAAAGACAAAAGGGATGGATGGAAGGGAGGGAGGAAAGAGAGAAAGGAGGACAAAAGGGTGGAAGGGAATGGAGGAAGGGAGAAAGACGGAAGGGGAGAGAAGGAAAAACAAAAGGGAAGAAAGGAAGGAGAAAGAGGGAGAGAGGAAAGGAAGAATGAAAAGGTGGGAAGGAAGGAGAGAGTGAAGGAGGAAGGAAAGTGGAAGGAAGGACGACAGTGGAAGGGAAGGAGAAATAGAGGGAAGGAGGAAGGAATGAGAGAAGGATAGGATGGTAAGAGGGAGGAGGGCCTGAGAAAAGTGCCCAAGGGGCCACATCCAGCCCCCAGGCCTGGTTTTACCCCTACTTGGTCTAGGGCAGGGGTCCACAAACTTTTTAAACAGAGGGCCAGGTCACAGTCCCTCAAACTGTTGGAGGGCCGGATTATAATTTGAAAAAAACATGAATCAAATCCTGTGCACGCTGCACATATCTTATTTGTAGTGCAATAACACTTTAAAACAATACAATAATTAAAATGAAGAACAATTTTACCAGATATAAACGTATTAGTATTTCAATGGGAAGGGTGGGCCTGCTTTTGGCTGATGAGATAGGGTTGTTGTTGTTCTTGTGTGTTTTCAAGTCGTTTCAGACTTAGGTTGACCCTGAGCGAGGGCCAGGTAAATGACCTTGGAGGGCCGTATCCAGCCCCCGGGCCTTAGTTTGAGGACCCCTGGTCTAGGGCATATGCCCAGGTATGCCTGGGTGTCGGTGGGGCCAATGCTCACCTGCATTCTCCCTTCTCCAGCTCTAGGAAGGCCTGCCTCAGAAGGTCTCCATGGCAGTCTGCCGCCTCTCTTTGGGCAGGTTGTCTTTGTGGGTCTTCCAGTTTCCTTCATGCACCTTCTCCTCCCTCCCTCCCTCCCTCCCTCCCCTTCCCTTCAAACATCTCACCTAGCATCCAAACCACTTCATTCCCTTTCTTTTCCGGTGACATCAGGACCGCTTCACCTAGTAAGAGCCAGATAATCTGCTTCTTTCCCTCTGCTCTGGGCCAAAAAGGGATAGTTAATTCAAACCCCTCCATTATTTTAAGTTGGATAATAAAAGGCTTGTGTGCCAAATTTGATCCAGAAACATCAAGCCTGTAGGAACCTTTGTGGTACAAATGGACCAACCAACCAACCTGCATACAGAACATACATATTTTGACTTTAGGTATATAAGAAGATACCTTGTTAGTTGCAGTGTTGCAAGTTGGACTTCCAACCTTGTGTTTCCTGTTCACATCTATGGTCATGACATTGTTGCCATAATCATAATTCCCCATAATGTAAAATCCAACCAGTCATACTAGGAGATGGAGTTCTGTAGCACAGCTGAATGGGACATTGAAGGATGGCATGTCCTGTCAGCAATGGTGGTGTGCAAAGAGATTTTGCCACAAACTCAGCTTCTCTTTGATTAACAATTGGTGGCTAGTAGGAGAGGGCTGGACATGTGACCCTTCAGTCTTGAGCTCACGAACACTGCAGAACGCCATTCCACAATGCAGCCATCTGGATTTTAAGGTGGATTTCAGAGGTCAGGTTGAAAAATGGCACAGAGCTGTGACAGCGGGGTTATTAAGTGTTTGCTTCAGGATCTTGACCATTGTTTTGATACATCACATGTCGATACTGTGAAATTCTCGGACTTATTTTCTGAAAGTGGCTACACCCTTTATACTCAGTTGCACTCAAACAAAAAGAAACAATACAAATCACTGAAACATGCTTGTGTAATTAGATACAGGATTATTTCTGAAGCCCTGTGTTCTCATCAGTAGACATGCAACTTTGGACCGTCCTCTCCTATTTAATCAGCACCACTCATGTGACTTTGTAAACATCTGAGAAAATGTCAGCATTCAAAATTGACAATAGTAAATAAGAGGAGCTGGTTTCACAAAACCTGATCCTTTCATAGGGCTCAAAATAGAATTGTACAACATACATTTCTCAACATTTCCTTGATTCCACAATTGATTCCACAAGTTGGGATACTCATATTAGTTTCAGGCTGGCATCCTGTTAATAACACACAGATTTGGGGTGAAAGTATTCTGATGACAGTGGCAGAAGCAGAGTTGCACATACAACAGTCTTTGCAATGTGGTTGCACATTGCACATCAGCACCCTATTGACCTGCAATACTAGTATTCTGCATAGTAGTAGCACAGCATATCACCACATGCACATATTGACACTGTGCTAAAAAGATATTTGAATTCCAGCCTCATGCTTCATTTTATTTCCATAGAGCGCAGATAAGTCTCTGAAGAACAAACTACTTTTAATACTGATGTAACATCTAGCCCCCGGTAGCGCAGTGGGTTAAAGTGCTGAGCTGCTGAGCTTGTTGACCGAAAGGTCACAGGTTCGAATGCAGAGAGCAGCATGAGCTTCCGCTGTCAGCCCCAGCTTCTGCCAATCTAGCAGTTCAAAAATATGCAAATATGAGTAGATCAATCCTCCGGCAGAAAGGTAACAGCACTCCATGCATGGCCATATGACCTTGGAGGTGTCTACGGACAATGTCGGCTCTTCGACTTAGAAATGGAGTTGAGTACCACACCCCAGTCAGACACGACTGGATTTAATGTCAGGGGAAAACCTTTACCTAACATCTAGTAGCATCCATTAGATTGATCTATATTAACCAAATTAATCCAAATTCCTTAGCTAGCACGATAAAAGTGTTACCAAGGAACAAACAGTTTGCTCTGAAAAAGGCTAAAATCTTGGGGCATGAAGGAAAATGCGTTCAGAGCACTACTGGCTAGGGACGTGTTTTTATTAGCTTTCAATTGTTAACTGCAAGGGTTTGCCACCCATTCTTGAGTGTCGACAGTGCTTCACATACAGATGTATCAGCATTATAAGTTGGTGCCCCGAGGAAACTTTTGTGAACAGCCCCACTCCTTATATTTGCAAATAAAAGCTTAGATGTGCATCAGAAGTATATCTTCCATCTGCTACACATTTCTAATAGTGTTTTAATTACCAAAGTGTGAGTTATGCACAAAGTACAGGGTGTAAAATCAGAGTGTATTCAACTTGACTGCATAATTTTTACTGATGGACTTCAAATATTAACCTCTTGCTACATCCAAAACGGGAAAATTGCCTGTAAACGTGGATGTCCTCACATTGGTGCAATTTTAAGTAGGCTTGGGTAAAAATGTCTCTACTAATGGAGAAAAAAATATGAACAAGAATTCAATCACTGGACCGTCTTTACTTGCTTGGATGTGACTTAAACTCTGCAGCTCTGCTTGGATGTGACTTAAATGCACTGGAGCCTCACACAGTCTGCTGCAAATAGTCACATCTCTCCAGTCTTTTTCCATGATGCTCCGTGGGATTCTCTTCAAACCTTCAAACCTTTGTGCATACAGCTGGGATTGTAGTCACAGTGGGTCTCGGTTCGGATATATCAGAATCCCTCCTTGCCTTGAAGTTAAACCCCATAAAACCTGGGCACACTGGCACATATTTCAACCACGAGGTCCTTCTAATCACATTCATCCCAAAAGGAAAGTCATAGCTCTTCAGTTTGGCAGATGTGTCGCTGTTTGCGTGTGCCCCAGCCTTCCACTGTAGAAGTCCACGCTCTTTTTCAGTCCCTAAGAGGAAGTACAGATTAGTAAACGTAAATGAGTCTGGGACAAAGGCTAGAATAACACTGGAGGGCTTAGAAAGCCCCACAAACAATTTCAGGAGGTAAGTGTTTTTTTTCTTAGAGCGTGGATAAGTGAAACCATGAATATTGAGTTTGAAGGGTTCATACTATAAAATTAAACAAACCAGAGAAAGAGTGGCAAATATTTGCTTGTAACCACCAGCCTGGCAAGACAAAAAGATTGCACTGTAAGTATTTTAAGTCCCTCTGCACATTGTTGAATGCCAAGCGTAAATATCTTGGAAAGGATTAGTGTAACTCTTGGCAAAAGCTGAAAATGCTGGAGCTGCCATACTGACTCAGATAACCTTACTGTGCAAGTATCTTTATTCAGATGTCTTGGGGAAAGGGAACTGTAGACTACCCAAACAGACACCAAACCTCTTATATTCCCAATGACTGGGGTTTCTTGGAATCAAAAAAGCAATGAAAGCACAGCAATAAAACTATTCTATTAGAGCTGAGGACCCTCTTGATCAGCATTTCTCAACCTGGGTGTTGGGACCCCGGGGGGGGGGTTGTGAGGGGGTTTCAGAGTAGTTGCCAAAGACCATCAGAAAACACATATTTCTGATGGTCTTAGGAACCCTTTTGACAGAGAAGATCTCTCTGCCTGTCCTTCTCTTCCTTTTTGGAAACAGATGGTGAATCCTCCCACCAAAAGCCTTCCTCCATTGTGATTGGCCAGCCAAGGGGAGGGCTGTTTTGAGACTCCAAGTGGGGAGGGAAGAGCAGGCGTGCGTGGCAACATGGTGTGCATGTGCAGGCAAGGGAGAGCATGTGAAGCTGGAGGGAGGCTCACGCCAGTGAGTCCATTCAAGGCATGGGGGTGTGGGAAGTTTGGCCCAATTCTATCATTGGTAAGGTTCAGAATGCTCTTTGATACAGGTGAACTATAAATCCCAGCAACTACAACTTCCAAATGTCAAGGTCTATTTCCCCCAAACTCCACCACTGTTCACATTTGGGCATACTGAGTATTCACATTTGGGCATATTGGGCATATTGAGCCAAGTTTGGTCCAGATCTATAATTGTTTGAGTCCACAGTACTCTCTGGATGTAGACGAACTATAATAATAATAATAATAATAATAGTAATAATAGTAATAATAATAATACTTTATTTGTACCCTGCTACCATCTCCCCAAGGGACTCAGTGCAGCTTACATGAGGCCGAGCCCACAATACATCAGCAAAAACAACAACAGCAATAGAACTCCAAAACTACAACTCCGAAACTCAAGTATTTTCTGTTGGTCAAGGGAGTTCTGTGTGCCAAGTTTGGTTCAATTCCATCGTTGTTGGGGTTCAAAATGCTCTTTGATTGTAGGTGAACTATACATCCCACACTACAACTCCCAAATGACAAAATCAATCCCTCCCCCCCATCCCAACCTCACCAGTATTCAAATTTGGGCATATCAAGCATTTGTGCCAAATTTGGTCCAGTGAATGAAACTATATCCTGCATATCAGATATTTACATTATGATTCATTCATAACATAGCAAAATTACAGTTATGAAGTAGCAACAAAAATAATTTTATGGTGGGGAGTCAGCTCAATATGAGGAGCTATATTAAGGGGTCGCGGCATTAGGAAAGTTGAGAAACACTGCTCTTGATGGTTACATAGAGACAACACACATCTCTGACACTGTCACTATGCCTTTGCCCCTCCTAGAATTTTAAAAAATATTTTCTGATGAAGAAAGAGGTTTTAAAAGTTTCCATGCAATGTTTGCGCCCTTCTGGCTGGCTAAATAATATTTTCCTTGTATAGATTTCAACTTTCTGAAGAAATCTGCTTCCTTGTGATGCCTGGGTAAACAGGAGGGACACCTGTGTACTGCCATAGTATTTATCTAATATCATATTTTTAGACAACATAGATTTGGCAGCAGCACTGAAGCCAAGTACAAATGCCTACACACACCCCACTTCCAGCAATTAGTGCTGGCGTTAGTTTGACAATTAAGTAATTTGCCTGCAGTTTCCATATGGAAACCCCCATAAAGCATGTCTCAGACCCACTTCAGATTCTTATTTGTCCAGGTACTCAAGCCACAAAATGTAAACAGCTTCAGAACAGAGTGAGGTAATGAAAAAACTGTACCTGGGACAGTATTGTCCAATATGAATGCTATGCCTCCTCCAACAAACATTTCTGTGGTTAACAGCACTTTTAATATTTGGTCCACTTCACCAATTCCTATAAGTAATTAAGAATATGCAAACATAAAATTAGCTCACGATTAAGGTATGAATATATGAAAATGCAATTGTTATGTTTTATTTTTTTTTAAAAAAAAAACTGTTTGGGTTTGATTTGTTCCAGTCCATTACAGGCAGTCCCCGAGTTGCAAGCATCTGACTTAAAAATGACCCATAGTTAAGAATGGGGTGAGACAACAGAAAGTGAGAGAAATCTACCTCTGCGATGGGAAAATTAACTCATGAAAAAGAGTTATCTTGGGGAAAAGGTGTTTCCACTGCAGCTTTCTCACTAAACCTTGTTTCCACAACAAGCTGAATTTTTAAAAATCCAATGATCACAGGGACAGAACGCGAGGTGAAATCTTCTGAACAGATGCACAGACAGCAAAACATGAACACCACAGAGGTGTTAATTCTTCCGTATGTTTTATGTTTTGTGTGTGTCTGGAGTTACACTTTTAAAAAATACATTTTTTGTTTTTTTTAAAAAAGGTAAAGGTTTTCCTCTGACATCAAGTCTAGTCGTGTCCGACTCTGGGGCGTGGTGCTCATTTCCATTTCTAAGCCGAAGAGCAGGCATGGTCCATAGATGTTTCCTAGGTCATATGGCCAGCATGGCTGCATGGAACGCCATTACCTTCCCATCAAAGCAGCTCCTATTGATCTAGTCACATTTGCATGTTTTCAAACTGCTAGGTTGGCAGAAGCTGGGGTTAACAGCAGGAGCTCACCTCGCTCCCCAGATTTGAACTGACAACCTTTCAATCAAGTTTAGCAGCTCAGCAGTTTAACCCACTACGCCACCGGGGGCTCTTTTGACTTACATACAAATTTAATTTAAGAACAAACCTATTTGGTGAGTGAATGTAATTGTATTTTTGCAAGTAATATCACTCCCTAAACTAATTTTACTTCCTCCATGAAGCCAGGAGTCCTATTTTCTAACCACACTTCCCACACGAACAATCTCAGGGAGAGGAGAAAGCCATGCCTGATACCAGTCTGCTACCAGCTTTCCTTGCGACTCGAAATCCTGCTCACATATATAGTAATCTATGTGTCAGACTCAGGAGAGCAAAGTAAGTCACCCTGAACTCAGAGCAAGATCTATTTCTATTACTACTATCCATTATTTGCTTCCACCTTTCCATCAAAAAAGGGGCTGCCAGTTCCTAAGGCAAGTTGTTCTGTGGTCAAATAGTGGTTCTTAATTTTCCACTGAAATCTGCTCCCCTACTACATCTGCTCATGAGGTTCTAGCTCTGCCTCATGGAGTAACAGAGAGCACACTGACAAAGAAAGCAGGAGTCTGGACCTAAATCAATTGTTAACCCCAATTACAGCAAACATACTGAATTAATTGTTCAATCAGTGCAAATGTTGACTTACGTATCAATTTAGCTATTGATAAGTAAACTGAGTTTAGGTTTAGACAGTACTGGAATTTTCTGTACAGTGCTTCTTACCTTACATCACACTTTTTTAATGCATTTTTAGCAATTGTATCACACTACTTGGCTGCTGCTCAGTTTGTAGCCAACCAAAATACTAAGACCTTTTGTTGTAAACCAGTTTTACCCCTTAGCCTTAACTCGTGCCTTTGCTTTTGAGGAATGGGGAAATGGAAGAGGAATTTCAGCTTCTTGAATTCCATCCAGTGAATATTGGTTCTGTCTTTTATAGGATTAGTTGTTCCTTCCAATTTCATGTCATGCAAATATACAGTCAGCAAGCTTGATGACTACTGAAACTGTACTCAAAAAGAAAGGACAGCCAAGGGAGTTTTTAGTACCATCCACAACCATGGATAATCCTCTAAAGATCTCATATCTCTGTAATCAAGCAAAGGCCGTGTTGGTTTTTTGTTTTAATACCTGTGTCAATAGCATCTGGATGTGAATCTAAGTAGTTTGGAAGGGTGAGTCCAAAAAACATCGCAAAGCCCAGGACAAACAGGTTGCGGGAGGAGTTCATGTCAACAAACTGTAAGTTGGAGAGCCCCACTGCTGTGATCATACCTAGAAAACAAAGAAGAATGAAAAGGAGCACGTGAGTTTTTAAAAAATACATGCATATTGGACATCTCGGAGCAATGGCAAGCAGAAAACTAAGATGGTTGTGAGTGACATCCCAGTACACCAAGAGTGGTCTCCTTATGGTGCACTATGTCAGTGTAACAACATTGTTTTTGGTTAATCTGGCAAGAAGGAAAAGTCTGTGAGTGCTTCTCAGGATGGAACAAAGGCCCCTTCCAGACAGCTGAATAAAATCCCACATTTTCTGCTTTGAACTGGAATATGTGGCAATGTGGACTCAGATAACCCAGTTCAAAGCAGATATTGTGGGATTTTCTGCCTTGATATTCTTTATAGGGCTGTATGGAAGGGCCCTAAGGCAGTGGTTCCCAACCTTTGGTCCTCCAGTTGTTTGTCAACTCCCAGAAATCCCAGCCAGCTTACCAGCAGTTAGGAATTGTGGGAACTGAAGTCCAAAACACCTGGAGGACCAAAGGTTAGTAACCACTGAACTAAGATATTTGAGAACTTGGTTGCTCAGATCTAACAGGTTCCTTTGGACTGCTACATGACCCTGGAAAAGGTATAACCATTCACAGAGTTCACCAACAAGAGTCCAACTTGAATTTTGTGGTTATTGTGTGCCTTCAAAGTTATTTCCAACTTATGGTGACCTTATCTCATGGTTTTGAGAGGCTGTGTGTGACTTGCACAAGTCCCCCAGTGAACCTTCATGGTCGAATAGGTATGTGAGTCTCCAGAGTCCATCGCTCAAACTCCTATGTTACAGTGGCTCGTGACTAAAAATATTCTGAGATAAAAATCAGGGGTTCATTTGAAAGCAGGGATGATTTCTAGAAAGTTCAAAATAAAAGGCTCTGTGTCTTTGTTACTTTGCCTGTAGTACTTGTCCCTACGGAAGGAAAGTGCTTTGTTTGAATTCAACCCTGTGCACATCTGCTGATGGAGTTATAGCTCTAATACGTAATATTGTAAAGCTATGGCAACAGAGAAAATTGCACATTACGCATGTTCAAAGAAAAAGCCAATGCCTTTTGGAAGGAGGGTATTTAAAGTAGGAATGCATCAGGGGAATAAATGGGACTAAATCTTTTTGTACATGACCATGTAGATAAACAAAATATTGCAATCCTCATTGAAGGCAAGGAAGTTGTTGGGAAGGATACATTTGGAGTGAGGAAAGCGTTAAGCAATCACATCACCTCTTACCTCTCGATTTCCTCTTCCTAAAGATGCTTCAGGAGGGAGGGAGGGAGGGAGGGAGGAAGGAAGGAAGTGTGGCGCAGCTGGCTGGGAGTTAGCTGCATTAAGATCACTACTGACTGAAAGGTCATGAGTTCGAAGCCAGCCCTGGTCGGAGTGAGTGTCCGACCAATTTGTGTAGCTTGCTCTCAACCTTTGCAGCCCGAAAGACAATTGCATCTGTCAAGTAGGAAATTTAGGTACCGCCTATGCGAGAAGGGTAATTTAACTAATTTACAATGCCATAAAAATCTCCAGCAAGCCTGCAAAGAACAAGGAAGTACTTCGTCAGTGTCACAAATGGACAGTGAAGCAACAGCTCCCCTAGTGGCCAGAATACCCTCATGAAAAGTTGGAATGTTAAATTGCCTCTGTGTCTATCTATATATGTTGTATGTCTATAGCATTGAATGTTTGCCATGTACATGTACATTGTAATCCGCCCTGAGTCCCCTGCGGGGTGAGAAGGGTGGAATATAAATACTGCAAATAAATAAATACGGAAGGAAGCGGGGAGAGAGGGAGGGAAGGCAGGCAATTTGTGCACAGTTATTAATTCTCTGTCTCACAAAGTAAACAGCAGAAGCCTAGTCTCAGGAGCAAAGTTTAGAAGCACGGCTTCTAAATTGGAGACCAAACAAGTTTGAACTTTGGAACTATTCTTAGGAATTAACAGTGAGCCTTCTTTAAGATCCTATTTAAAATAAAACATTAACTTAATGCTTTATATGGAAACCACTGTGGCCAGAACTCTGATGGACTACCATAAATGTGTAAAACAGAGTGCTTTTGTGATCTATGAGCATATACCATAATGTAGAGAACACAGATTGACCACGGAAATCCCCCAGTGCCCACTCATTGGGCAGCAGCTACTTCGTTCAATGGGTGTCTATTTCCCAATCACTCAAGAAACTACTAACTGATGGTCTCACCCTCCTTATGCAAGGAATCTTTGGTGCAGGAAGGAATTGGAATAGAGTACTCTTTTCTGCCCTGTGGCAGAACCCCTAGTGGTGCAGCAGGTTAAACTGCTGAGCTGCTGAACTTGCTGACCGAAAGGTTGCTGTTTGAATCCGGGGAGTGGGGTGAGCTCATGCTGTTAGGCCCAGCTTCTTCCAAACTAGCAGTTCGAAAACATGCAAATCTGAGTAGATCAATAGGTACCATTTCTGTGGAAAGGTAACAGCACCCCATACAGTCATGCTGGCCACATGATCTTGGAGGTGTCTATGGACAACGCCGGCTCTTTGGCCTAGAAATGGAGATGAGCACCACCTCCCAGAGTTGGACATGACTAGACTTAATGTTGAAGGGAAACCTTTATCTTTACTCTTCCTGCCTGATGCACTGCAAGATGCTCATGGAAAAGGCTAGACTGTTGGTCAGCTGCTTCCTGGTCAGCAGGAAAACAGAGCTCCGCCGATCATAGTGGTGGCTGCTCAGAAAGTGGAAAATGGAGGGATCAGGACAGAACTGACTGCATAGCACTGTAACTACAGTGCTCTGATATACATAACTCCCTAAACAGGATTCCAGTCTGGTTTTGAAATAGTACAAAAACTTTGATTCAGATTCTACTGAATCAAAGTTGTTCAAGTTTGATCAGGTTTAGTCTCCATCTCTTCTTTTCATATGCCTGATTTAACTTTATTTTTCCCATTTGAGCTGCTTGCTATTCCTCCTCTATCTAAAAGAAGGGGGATTTTCAGGCAGCCAATTGAGCTGCCTGACATTCCTCCTCTAGCTGTCTTCTCACACTATACTTCATCTAGTTTTATCAGAGATAAACTTCTTCTGTTTTAAAAATACATTTGAATAGTTACATTTGAATATTTTCCCAGTAGTAATAGGCAGTACAAATACTCCTCCTCACCAAGATCTCCGATATTATCGTAAATGTCCTGACTGTGACTAAACATTAAAACCTTCTATGTAACATGTAAAATGGGTAGTAGTATTTACATTTCCTTGCATGTATCCTTTTAACACTCCCTGCAATTGAATGGATTTTAAATAATGGTGGTTTTAAAAAAAATTGAATAAATGTTCCACTTTTCACTATATGAATATTTTGAAAGAAGCATAATCATAACAGCAACATACTATTACTTATGCAACCTAAGAAATTCTTCTATGAGGTTAGTTGAAAAACTGCTGGTTAGCAGACTAGGAAGAAGTATGGATTACTTTAAACATTTATTATTTGAAACACAACAAGATTAGTACACAGCAAACAAGATCACTATGCTGGTTGTTGTATTGGATCACACGTTGGACACCTCCCAAGTGTCTAGGACTGTGTGACATATTGGCAAATAATGTGTGCAGATCCAAGTAGGGTGGCCTTTTCAGCTGGCAGATGGTAATTTGGTCAGTGCCCATTGAGGCACTGCACCCAGTGTGCCGATCACCACTGGGACCACCTTGACTATTATTGTTGTTGTTGTTGTTGTTGTTGTTGTTGCATTTGAAAGACACTTGGGCAAGTCACAGTCTCTCAGCTGCAAACCTCTTCTGAACTAATCCTGCCAAGAAAACCCTGTGATAATGTCCCCTTAGGGTCGCCATAGGTGAGAAACAACTTGAAGGCACACAATAACAGCAACAACAATGCTTTTCATATAGTTAATAGTCTCATTTAGCCTTGAACTCCAACCTTGGAGAAGAGATGAGGAACAGGATGTGAGCTGTCACTTTGCACTCACACTAATCAATCCAAGGTTGGGTTTTTGCAAGTACTTTTATGGGCATTGCACAAGGAGATATTCAAAATTTCCTTCTGCAACCTTTTTTTTTTTTTTTTTTTGCCTTGCTGCAGCCATTGATAGTCCATGGCTGTGCTGGGAAAGCGTCATCCCTGGCCTTCATGTAAGAATGCCAATTTATTATTTATGTATTTATTTAGACCATTTCTATCCCGCCCTTCTCACCCCCAATGGAGCTTGACACTTGGGCTACGTCAAATAGCATCTCAGCCCAAGTTTGTTTTGACTGGTGTGCCAATGTCATACTTGATAACTTACCAAACAATGTGCAGAACATCCCTCCAAGAATCGGGTCAGGGAGAGAAGCAAACAGAGCTGTAAACTTGCCAATGGTTCCCAAGATAAGCATGATCCCGGCACCATACTGCACCACTTTCCTGCTGCCCACCTGCATGGGGAAGCCAGCCACACAAGTAATAGCCAGTTACTCATCTGATGCTTTTCACAGTATTGTCCTTCTGCTCTATAGAAACCAACTGCTATTTGTTTCTCATGTATCTGTGTATTGACTGTTGTACTATGACTAGACTATGACCCATCAGGAAAGAAGAGTTTTTTTTTGCTTTTCCTATTATTTTGTTAGTTCGCTAGTCACCTTATTTCCCTCTTTTCTTCAAGATGGGACCCAAACTGGTTCCACATCCTGGCAACAGCCACCAATAAGGCTATTCCCTGTGTTTTCACTAAATAGTGCTGTTACAGTTGGGGGGCCAAGAAAACTCCTTAAGAATCTTAACTCAGGCAAATTCATATAGGGAGATACCGTCTTCCACATAGTCTGGACCCAAACAATATAAGATTTTAGAGGTCCATCACCAACACTTTGAATTATACCCAGAAACAGATTGCCATTTGCAACAAGGACATTATATTTCCCATAACTGTGTATTACAGATAGGCCATTTTAGACTGTAAGTAGGATTCTGAACTGTAATTATGATACGTAAATATTGACATTCTTCTCACAGGCAAAGTGGATTCTTTAAAGTGAAATCCCATCACTTTCTACATAGAAGAAAGATCCGCTATATTTGGTGGGCTTACTCCAGGTAAATGCATACAGGTCTGCAGCCTGATTGAACAGATATTTTCAAAAGTTGACAGTGATCCTCAATTGCACAACTGACTATTGCAGGCATAGCCCAGCGAGATGTAAATCTATGGATGTAGGTGATTCCAAATCAATGAAGCACTGCATGCATTTTGGCTTCTGAGTGAAGCCAGGTATCAAAACCTATTTTGGAGATGAGATTCAGCAAATCTGAGGTCCCTTCTACACTACCATATAATCCAAATTATCAAAACAAGTAATCCAGATTATCTGCTTTAAACTGGATTATATGAGTCTACACCATCATATAATCCAGTTCAAAGCAAATAATCTGGATTTTAAATGGCTGTTTAGAAGGGGTCTCAGAGTTCCTATAAAGTTCACCAGAGTGAAACTACACTGCTGACATTAATGCATCCTAGGTTTCTACGTTTCATTCATTTCAATATATTCATGGATGGGTTCAGTATACATCTAAATCTCTCCCAATGAGTCCAATGCAAATTTAACAGTGCTGATTGCCTGGGCTTGATTATACTCTCAGCAATCTAGAGCCCGTCCACACAGCCCTATATTCCAGAATATCAAGACAGAAAATCCCATAATATCTGCGTTGAATATCTGAGGGCCTTTCCAGACAGGCTCTATATCCCAGGATCTGATCCCAGGTTTTTATCTATTTATTTCCTATATTTCTACCCCGCCCTTCTCATCCCCGAGGGGGGACTCAGGGCAGCCTCACAAAAGCATCATAGGATGCCAAACATCATAAAAACAATCAACAATCAGCAATACATTGAAATATTTAAAACAGTAATTAAACAACTGATTAAAAACACTCCTGTTAAAATCAAAATCCAAAATCCAGAGTCCAAGGTCCAGTCCGGGTCAATTCACAGTCTTAAAACTTCTTTTACTTGCTCTTATTACTGGTCGAATGTTTGGTCCCATAGCCAGGTCTTAAGTTTCTTTCCGAAAGACAGGAGGGAGGTGGCCAATCCGATGTCCCTGGGGAGGGAGTTCCACAGACAGGGGGCCACTGCAGAGAAGGCCCTGTCCCTCGTCCCCACCAGTTGCATTTCTGATGGCGATGGGAGCGAGAGCAGGGCCTCTCCAGATGATTTTAAATTTCATGATGGTTCGTAACAGGAGATACGTTCAGACAGGTAGTCTGGGCCAGGACCGTTTAGGGCTTTAAAGGTTAAAACCAGCACTTTGAATTGTGCTCGGAAGCTGATCGGCAGCCAGTGGAGCTGGCGTAACAGAGGAATTGTGTGCTCCCTGTACACCACTCCAGTGAGTAACCTGGCTGCCGACCGTTGGACTAATTGAAGCTTCCGGGCAGTCTTCAGAGGCAGCCCCACGTAGAGTGCATTGCAGTAGTCTATTCAGGATGTAACAAGAGCATGGACCACCGTGGTTTTCTGTTTATCCCAGAATATCTAACAATACGGACTCATATAATCCAGTTTAAAGCAGAAAACCTGGGATCAGATCCTGGGATATAGGACCTGTCTGGTAGGACCCTGAGTCCACACTCAGATAATGTGGGATTTTCTGCCTTGATATTCTGGGATATCAACTTTTAGTTCCCCCAGCATTCAAAGCTCTGATTTTGCACTGATCATTTAGCACAGGAGAAAAGCAGGGCAGTCCCATAAACTCTTGACTAGTTAAGAGTCCAAGCAAGAAAAAGGCAGATCCCACCAACATGCAAGGCGGCACATCTACTTTCACTTGTAGGTGTCATTAAAGGTCAATAAATCAATTATTACTAGGGATTGTGGGGGGGGGGGGGGGTTGTGGGATTTGCTGCCTCAAGTGCTTGGGTATGTGGACTTGTCAGGGAACCATTGTCTGCTCCACCTCTAGCAGATAAATGTCTTGGGCCAGCCCTGAATAAGCTCCTCGAAACAGAAGAATCTGTCATCAAACATTGCAGGGTGATACCTTGGTGATGCCCAAGACTCCAATGTTAGGGCTTGAGGAAGTAGAGCCATTGCCAGTGCCCAGTAATCCGGCAATAATACAAGAGATCCCCTCGGTAAAAATGCCCCTAAGAGAAAAGGAGGGGATAAAAGTGTTGGAAATGACAACCTTCTTTGAGCCTTCTCTATAATGTTTATCTATGATCCTGTTGCTTACTGTTTGTATATACGAGGGTTGAATGAAAAATAATGCCTCCACCTTTGTTACTTGGGTTTGGATGGGAATGTTTTAATAAATCAAATGCAGAAATGATCCTTAGAATGAGCTCTTTAACTACTGTGAGGGCGCGAGTGGTGCCACCTATATGTAGAACTGTAAGTTGCAGGATTTGAACTGTTGTATCATGCCTAATTTTGCCTTTTTACCCTGTAAATGTATAATTGGATTGATTGGTTATTTATAGCTGTTAATCAATGTTGTCTGCACCAGTTAAATTGCTCCTCCTGCTCAATTGTTTGACCCCACCTCTTCCTAGAGAGCAGGACAGTGTTTCCTTTTCAATTCCACCATCAAATTTTCTATCAGATGGACGTGAGAGAGAGATTTGGCTCTGAAGCCCTTGATTAAGTTACCTCTCAGCACCAATTCTGAGATTCTTACCCTTGAGACTTATGCTTCATGTTCAGATCAACCTAGACGACGTTTAGAAATCTCAAGCACCTTCAAACCAGTTCTTTGGCACCAGAGGAAGGTTTTGTGCCTTCAAAATATAGGCCATTGGAATTGGGGTTGTGATTATTCCGATATTCAAAGCCATTGAGAAAGTGGGACCTGGAGAAGCTTCTCAGCTGCAAAACTCCTTGGACCCAAGACCACCAGAGACTGTAATGTATGTTTTCCTTTACCGCTTTGAAACTTCCAGCTTATTGCCTTAAAGGGATAACTCTTTATTTTGAGTTATCTACAGTCTTTTGGTCCTTGGGAGTTCCAGTATTCCTAAAGGAGGGCAAGAAGCAATCCCCTGGGGAAAAGATGTCACATCCATGCCTCTTTCACTAAGAGTTATAGCCCCAGGCGCGACGGCACAACTACCACTATTCACTTCTCCAAATAATCACCAGACAATTGGATACATTTTTGCCTACGACGAACAAGGTTTCTGAAGCCGTCACGGAAGAAGTCGACACTCTGTTTCCGCAAACAACGTCTCGCAGCTCTCTCAATGTCTTCATCAGAAGCATAATGATGTCCCCGCAGATCTTCTTTCATTATCGGGAACAGATGGAAATCAGACGGTACTAAATCTGGACTGTATGGAGGATGCTGTACGGTGGTGAGATCCAGTCTCTGAAGTTTCAAGTCTGTGTGCTTTCATTTCAGGCCTCAGCATCCTGGGTACCCATTGTGCACAGATCTTCCGATAGCCAAGCAAAGCAATAATGTGACCCACATATTCTTGTGGAATGCTGATTATGCTTGAAATTTCTCTCTGAGTGATACGATGATCGTCCTGAATCAATCTGAAGCAAACCTTTTGCATGTGAAACTCTGTGGTTGCTGTCACAGGACGTCAGACTCTTTGTTTGTCATGCAAGTCAGATGTTCCCACCTCAACATCTTTAAACTTGCTCGCCCAACGACGCTCAGTACTCACATCAACACAATCACCATAAACAGCTTGCATTCTCTAATGAATCTCCTTTGGGGTGACACCTTCTGCTGTCAAGAATTCAATGACTGCACATTGCTTAAGTCACATTGACTGACCATCTGCGCAGGGTTCCATACTTCGCACTTTAACAACACAACTGTTCAGTGAGAAGGCTTTCTGCCAAATAGAACTGTAGAGAAGAGTCTATTGAACAAGCCAGTACCTGCTGCATACTAGTACTGTCATCTGTTGAGGAGTTATGAAGATGGAAGCATTACTTTTCATTCAACCCTTGTATGTTCTGGCATGCAGCTTCCTTTACTCTATAGTTACTGAGAAGTTATAAAAGTGGCTACAAACCACAAGCTCTTTCTTTCTCAATCCTTTTGACTATGTGACCTGTTGATAATTTTTTTTGTCATAAGAGAGATGTCCTGGCCAGCTGGCACAAAGAACCATCTCAAACATATCTGAAACTAGACTGATAAGTTTAGTACCTGTGTATGCTGAACACATGAAGGTTGTGAGTAAACTACATATTTTTTAAAATCAAAGTCTACTTCATTTTTGTCTCTTGAGTGCATGATATAAAACAATCAAAGTCTACTTCATTTTTGTCTCTTGAGTGCATGATATAAAACAAGTTGTTTTATGGGAAAGTGTGTGTGTGTGTGTGTGTATGTGTGTGTGTGTGTGTGTGTGTGTGTGTGTATGTGTGTGTGTGTGTGTGTGTGTGTGTGTGTATATATATATATATGGCTCTGATAAATACTTCTGATTCACTGCTGTTTTTTATGCACTGGCAAATCTCAGTTTTCCTAACAGATCAGAGATAACAGGTTATTCAGTCTAACAGCTGAAACCATTGCCTAGCATAATTATATCTGGTTGTATACCACAAGAGAAGATTCTACTCTAAAGGCTTTTTGCCACTTCTCTGAAAGGTCATGCTTTTCTAAAAGTTACGATCGCCATAAGGTGTTTTTTTCCAAAAAGTTATGAATGCCATTTTCTAAAAAGAGAGAGAGAAAGAATGAACTCTAACTATGGCACAACGTTTTCCATGTCTCTTCCCAATAAATCCTCCCCATGCCCTCCCAGTGAAAAAAGTTCCCTCCCACATACACACAGTCTGCGAGAATATTTTTGGCATCACAAAATGTGCCAGTCACCCCGCATAATGAACTTGCTCGCATCCTCTCATGTTGTCTGCTGGAGCCATGCAGATGATATCCAAAGCTTACCTATTGATGGCATGGACAGGGGGCGGAGGAGCCCCTGCAAGCCTGGCGCATGAATAGTAGTCCCCGATGGATTCAATGATCCCAGACAAGGTGGCACTGAACATTCCCAGCACGGCAGCTGCTGTTACTGTGGGGATTCCCCATTGGCCTACAAGGATAAGAGGACAACCAGGGTTAGTTGAGACATACAGGCCCCCTTGGATCTCAATTCATTTTCAACCAATGGCACACACAGCACGCTTTCAGTGTTTGAATGTAAAAACATTATTCTTTATATATTCATTATTTGATACATTTATAGCCCTCCAAGGAGCTCCCGGTAATGCAGTGGGTTAAGTCACTGAGCTGCTGAACTTGCTGATCAAAAGATCACAGGTTCAAATCCAGGGAGCGGCATGAGCTCCCGCTGTTAGCCACAGCTTCTGCCAACCTAGCAGTTTGAAATCATGCAAATGTAGTAGATCAATAGGTACTGTTCTGGTGGGAAGGTAACAGCGCTCTATGCAGTCCTGCTGGCCACATGACCTTGGAGATGTCTATAGTTAACTGAATGAGGCCAGACTGATGAAATTAATGTTAGGAGAGAACAGAAAGATTGGGGATATGATGCACCACTCCAGGTTTTCTTGAACTGTAAACTCATAAGATACTGCGCTTTTGCCTTGGGTTGATGGGAGTTGTAGTTCAGTTACTTCTGAAGAGCCTCACATTCCCTAAAACCAGATAAGGACAACAGGCTCATCCTCTTTACATTTATTCATGTCCTTAAAATAAATGTAGATTGGAACAGAACAGTTGTGGAGTTGTGTTGTCGAAGGCTTTAAGGCTGGAATCACTGGGTTGTTGTATGTTTTCCGGGCTCTATGGCCATGTTGCAGAAGCATTCTCTCCTGACATTTCACCTACATTTATGGCAGGCTTCCTCAGAGGTTGTGAGGATGCCTCTGAGGATGCCTGCCATAGATATGGGTGAAACATCAGGAGAGAATGCTTCTGGAACATGGCCATACAGCCCAGAAAACACACAGCAACCTAGTTGTTATTTATTTTTGTAGTACAGCTCTCAAACTCCTCAGTGACTACACCAGGTAACAGATCATGGGAGTTATTGTACAAAAAGTAACTTTCCCAAGCGTCTATCCAGAAGCGTGAGACTCAGACCTTGAGGTGAGAAAACCAATGAAAACCAGCAAATGATTTACTCAACAAAACCTTCTTTCCTGCTCTTCCGTGTTGCTCTTATCCCAAATGTTCTGAGTACGGCCAATAGTGGACAAGAAAGACAGTTGGTGTGAGATATATATATATATATATATATATATATATATATAATGTTAATAATAATCATCATCATCTTTGTTGCAATCCCAGGCAATAACAGGATTGAAGAGAAGCAACTGGAAAAGCTTACATGATATTAGAATTTAAAGATCGAACTGCAAAGACTCTGGCACAAGCCAGTGAAGGTGGTTCTAGTGGTGATTGACATACTGGGTGCAGTTCCTAAAGACCTTGGACTGCACTTAAACACAACTGGCACTGACAAAATTACCACCTATCAGCTGCAAAAGGCCACCCTAAGATCTGCATGCATTATTCACTGATACATCACACAGTCCTACATACTTCGGAAGTGTCCAACATGTGATAAAATACAAAAGCTAGCATAGTGATCATGTTTGCTGTGTACTAATCTTGTCAATAATAATAATAATAATAACAACAACAATAATAACTTTATTTTTATTCCCCACCTCTATCTCCCTGAAGTGTCTCAGGGCGGCTTACATACAGCACAATGTGCCTAAAACAACACATAAAATAAACACACAATACAATACAAGATAAATGTAATAGCATATAAAACAATAATTAAGCTCATTAAAAAACAGTGACCAATAACCCATGGTGAGAATTGTCATAAAAATATTTTTGGATAGGCTGACTCATTCTCCTAACTGTATCCTGAAGCTCAGTGCAAGACCTTGGGTGAGCTACTATAGCTTTATGTAATACACAGGATTATGGTGAAAGTAAAACAGGATTAGAACTAGAGAATACCAAATACTTACATGGGTAGGGAAAACGGAACCATGGTGCAATAGATATGATTTCACCTCGAGCATCTGTCCTGGCTTTGAATCCATAGGCATTTGCATCACGCGGAAACACATCTGTGACCGTCAGAATGTAACACAGCAGCCAGACCACCAGAATGGCCAGTATGATCTGAAGAAGGGACACAGTAGAGTGCAAACAGTCCCATTATCTTCCATATATTCATATCAATTTCTAAAGTCTGACAGAAAAGAAGAACTACAAGCTGGGCGAGTAAACCTTTCTAAATCACATTACAATGGGTATACCATGCATTTCGTATGTGTAGTACTCTTGGTACTATAGTTTTCATTTAGACTCTAGGGAACCTTTATGTCTTTTCCAAATGCTTCTGGGCTGGGTGAAACTGAGGACCAAACACGTCAAATCTTTCTTTATTACAGTCATAGACCAGCATAAGGAGAGTGGGTTAGAGTCTCTTAAGGTACATAGCTAAGTTCCTGTGGGATCACAACTGTGTGTGTGTGTGTGTTAAGAGAAAAAGACTCACCCTGGTTAACTACAATTCACAGACTGAGTAATTGGGGTAATTAAAGTCAACAAGTTTTGGGCCACTCCCCAAGAGGAGTGCTTGTTGTATGATTTTGGGCTTACTGAATGTTTGCTCCTGAGTTTACTCAATGTAAGCTCCTGGCTTGCAGCCTATTTGATGCTAGTAAGTTTGTATTCCATGCTTGTCTCCATGATCAAGAAATTAAGACTGAGAGAAGATATATTTTCTGATGGAAAATTTTGCATAAATTAAATGCAAGGACCATATGTGAGTTTGATACTCCAGAGGAAATGTCACTGTATTATTATTGGAAAGTTTGTGTTGAAATGGCTGTTTTTTCCATGAACTCTGCTGCACAAGAGTAAAGTTTAAGATCTGCATTTCTTCTACTTGTGTTGCTCGTTTTTGAATATACAAAGGAGTAATTTTCTGCAGGTCTGCACACATTGTCACACTGTAACAGTCTGATAAAAGCATAATACATTAAAATCAAAATTAAAAGCTAAGATGCAAATAGGTTCTGTGAATTTTCCAGGTTCTATGGCCATGTTCCAGAAGCATTCTCTTCTGACATTTCACCCACATCAATGGCAGGCAACTTCAGAGGTTGTGAGGTATATTGGAAACTAAGCAAGGGAGTTGTAGGTTTTTTTGGGCTATGTGGCCATGTTCTAGAAGCATTCTCTCCTAACGTTTCACCTGCCTCTATGGCAGGCATCCTCAGAGATTGTGAGGTCTAAAATCCTACAGCAACTCAGTGATTCCAGCCATGGAAGCCTTCGACAATACATTAAGCAAGGAAAGTTTATATATCTATGGAAGCCCAGGGTGGGAGAAAGAACTCCTGTCTGTATGAATGTTGCATTTAATCACCTTGATTAGAATTGCAAAGCCTTGCAGCTTCAAGGCCTGGCTGATTCCTGCCTGGGGAAATTCTTTGTTGGGAGGTGCTAGCTGGCCCTGATTGTTCCATGTTTGGAATTCCCGTTTTCTAAGTGGTGTTCTTTATTTGCAAATGTATATTAAAATGCAAATGCATATTTAAAAGCCACAGTGCCTGAAAAAGTTTCTTTTTATTCAAAAGAAGCCAATTTGGAAAGCTAGTTTGATGCAGTGGTTTGAGTGTTGCGTGACTCTGGAGACCAGGTTTCAAATAACTGCTCAGCCACAAACACCCATTGGGTAATCTTGGGCAAGTCAGCCTCAGAGGCAAACAAATCTTGCAGAGGACAAACCTATAACAGGTTCACTTTAGGACCGTGGTTCCCAAACTGTGGTCCATGGACCCCAGCGGTCCCCAAGAACTAAAATATGATCCGTGGCCTGAGCTTTACTACACCGTTGCAATGAGTGCAACTGGTCTCACGAAACCCTCTTATAGTGCTGAGGCAACGGGCATGTCGGGAGGGGAGAGACTGACTACCCATGAAAGGCGCGACAACAAGCCTCCTGCCTGCTGCTTCTCTTCCTCTTGAGCAGAGCCATTCCATGTGGTCCCTGGAAGCAGCAAGGCCTTGGTGTCTTCGTTTTTAGACCTGTTCTTTGGGTTATTTGGGGTGCTGATTCAGAAAACTGCATTGGATAGACCACATCAGCTCTAGATTATTAAATATGGTTTTCTGGGGGCGGGGGGAGAGATAGTGACTACTGGGTGGCATATCTTCTGTATCAGAAGCTAGAGCTTATTTATTTATTATTTACTAGCCGTCCCCTACCACGTGTTGCTGTAGCCCACATGGGGGTTCTGTGTGGGAGGTTTGGCCCATTTCTATCGTTGGTGGGGTTCTGAATGCTCTGTGATTGTAGGTGAACTATAAATCCCAGCAACTACAACTCCCAAATGTCAAGATTCTATTTTCCCAACACTCCACCAGTGTTCACATTTGGACATATTGAGTATTTGTGTAGAGTTTGGTCCAGATCCATCATTGTTTGAGTCCACAGTGATCTCTGGATGTAGGTGAACTACAACTCCAAAACCAAAGGACACTGCCCACCAAACCCTTCCAGTATTTTCTGTTGGTCATGGGAGAACGGTGTGCCAAGTTTGGTTCAATTCCATTGTTGGTGGGATTCAGAATGCTCTTTGATTGTAGGTGAACTATAAATCCCAGCAATTACAACTCCCAAATGACAAAATTATTATTATTATTTTGGGTAAAGGGCATACATTAGTTGTTAGGTGTCCTGTGTCTAAATTTGGTGTCAATTCATCCAGGGGTCTTTGAGTTCTGTTAATCCCACAAACGAATATTACATTTTTATTTATATAAATTTACTACATTTGTATACCGCCCTTCTCAGCCAGCAGGCTACTCAAGGTGGTTTGTGGTCTGTCCAATGCATTTTTTGTATCAGCACCCCAAATAACCAAACTGAATCTAAAACTGACCAAAAACTGATTCGTAACCTTTTTAATACTAATATTGGAGAGTGGTCCCTAGTTAAAAAATTGTTGGGAAACACTGATCTAGGATCATCATGCACTGGAAATTACTTGAAGGCACACAAAACACTACAGAAATGGAGGGTAGTATTAAACCTCTACACACTCCAGTGGCTTAAAAACTAAATTCAAGATCTACGCCTATTTTACATAAGAGCTATAAAAGGGAGAGAAAGAAACAGAGAAACTTCTTTCTACCAAAAGGAGAAACCAATTTAAGGTTTTGTCACCCCATGTAATTAAAACACGTTAAATCACTGCTGTAGTTCCATCATCTATAATCCTCTGTATTCTTATCCTAAAGGTTGGGAAGATAAAATAGTAGGGACTTGGAATTCATATACCACTACAATGTGATTGTTGGAAAGGGGCAATAAAGTATAATACATTTTAAAGCCCCACAAGTCATCTGTATCTAACTAAACCGTGGCCACAGGATGCTTGCACCATCAGCCAGCAAACAAAGGGAACCCTTCTTACTGGAAACATCTTGAAGATCTGTATCCGGAAAACCGTGCATCCTTTCCCAAATTTGTAGCCAGGTAGAAGAAAAGACACGTTGCGCAGGTACTGAGCAAACAAAATGATCAACACAATTGACCTGTTGAGAAGAGGCAGGAAAAAAACTTGTCAAAGCAACTTGGCCACAGAAGAATTAGCTTTCTTTTGCTGTATTTATGGGTCCTTCCACACAGCCATATAACCGAGAATATCAAGGTGGAAAATCTCACAATATCTGCTTGAACTGGGCTATCTGTGCCCACACTGCCATATATTCCAGCTGAAAGAAGAAAATGTAGGATTTTATTCATCTGTGTGAAAGGGGTCTAAGGGTAGTAAGATTAGCCTAAGAGTATCTAGGCTCCCCTTCCCCTCAACCTTTCTGCAAATTTCACAACAAACATGGACAAAGGAAGGTTCTCCCATGAAATGGCCCTGAATATGATCTGGACATGGCTGGATGGTTAATTACATTGGAGAGTATTTGATCACATTTTATAAACTCCAGTTGTAGAGTTCTTGTACACATTTGTTTTCTTTTCCTCCACACCACAATTTTCCAGAATCCTATGCAGACCTCTAAAAATGGCAAATGAACTTGAGGCTGAGGAACTTGTATCTGTTTAAAAGCTACACACGTGTGTGTGTGAGAGAGAGTGAATGAATGAGCTCAAATGCCTATGTTATATTCTTAAAGCTGTGATCCACATGTATTTCAGCCACCACACTCCCAAGCTTGCAAATCCCAATTGAAATCAAATTGGTTGCTATATTATGCCTTCCAATAGAAAAGGTGGAGCCCCCGGTGGCGCAGTGAGTTAAACCCCTGTGTCGGCAGGACTGAAGACTGACAGGTTGCAGGTTCGAATCCAGGGAGAGGCGGATGAGCTCCCTCTACCAGCTCCAGCTCGTCATGCGGGGACATGAGAGAAGCCTCCCACAAGGATGATAAAAACATAAAATCATCCGGGCGTCCCCTGGGCAACATCTTTGCAGACGGCCAATTCTCTCACACCAGAAGTGACTTGCAGTTTCTCAAGTCGTTCCTGACACGACAAAAAAAAAATAGAAAAGGCAGTTTATATGGACACAGAACTGCAAAGTTGCAAACACCATTGCTTGCAATGTTTTCACCATGCCACAGATATTCTGTCTGGTTCTTCTTTTCACCTCTCTAATAAGTTTTGATTACTATCACCACATGCTCAAAATACTCTACACAGCCAGTGATTTCCATTTTGGAGGAATTTTTTTGTGTGTGTGAGGAGCGATTTGAGAAACTGCAAGTCACTCCTGGTGTGAGAGAATTGGCCATCTACAAAGATGTTGCCTAGGGGATGCCTGGATATTTTTGATGTTTTTGAAAAGAAAAATGTTTTACCATCCTTGTGGGAGGTTTCTCTCATGTCCCCGCATGGGAAGCTGGAGCTGACAGAGGGAGCTCAACCTGTTCTCCCCCAGATTCGAATCTCCAACCTGTTTGTCTTCAATACTGCCGACACAAGGGTTTAACCCACTGTGCCACCGGGGGCTCTTATTTTGCAGGATAGGATTGAGTCTGTTTAAGTTTGTACTTTAGTGGAGCTGTTTAATGGAGAGGTTCGGCACCTTGGATAGCTCCTTTAAATACAGAGTGGATTCACCTCTGGGCGGACACAGGAGTTACCTCCTGCCTTTGCTAAGTCCTGTTTTCATCTCCACATGGACACAATCAAAAGGCAGCACACATCTAATGACCTGAAGAACAATCATCTATAATATCACTGTCTGCTTCACTTATATATGTCTGGTAGTAAAGTGAGATGACAAAGAAGCGGGTGAGCGGCTATGTGGTTTGTATCTCTGCAGTTCATTCCTTTCTTATTTTGATGTCATTCCCTATATCAGTACAGGGCTCCCACCCCACCCAGCCCCTCAAACACAAAAAAGCAGAGCTTACAAGGCTGCAATGCCCCAGTGTGATCCGGCTCTGTCCCCCGCTGCTTGGAAGACAGAAAGGCCTATTAAGGAGACTGTGGGCGTGACGGTGAGAGGCCCAATGTAGCTCAGCAGAGCCCCGGGCAGGCCCACTAAACCAATGAGCACTTCCACCAGGCTGGAAACGATGATTGCTCCTTGGATCTACAGTCAAATGAAACAAGGAAAACATCCTATTAAACTGATAGCCAGGGAATGTAAGAAAGTCAAAACAGCACCAGTAAGATCAAAGATTATGAAAACTGCTTATGTCTGCAACAAAATGGCCCATGCATCCTACTTTTTAAGGAATTCTTTACAAGAAGGTGTACCTCAGTCTCAACCCATATAGATAAAGAGCTGCAAGGAAGGGGAATCTTCAATGGCTGTGCAGAAGCCCATTTACACATAGCATCTTAAGGAGGCACACAGTTCATACAAGACCTTTTCACACTGCCGAATTATGGTGCTAAGATCCCACTTTTGCTTGTGATTGGCTGTGTAGGGAAGGGGCATCCAGAGAAAACTTAATACCTCCTTCAACTACAAACTCCAGGATGACACAAGATGCTGTCACAGTTGTTAAAATGACAGTGCTATTGTTGTATCATGTAGAGGGCCCTGATATGCCTTGTACTTGTATTCAAAGTATGGTTATTATTTCCATATGTGTGTTGAAATCTACTTATCTATGTATCAGGAGCCATGGAGGTGCAATGGGTTAAACCTTTGTGCCAGCTGAACTGCCGACCTGAAAGTCGGCGGGTCAAATCCACTAGGCTGGGTGAGCTCCCCTCTGTCAGCCCCACCTTTGTGCCAACTGAACTGTCAACCTGATGGTTGGCGGTTCAAATATGCTAGGCTGGGTGAGCTCACATCTGTCAGCCCCAGCTTCCCATGCGGGGACATGCGAGAAGTCTTCCACAGGATGGTAACACATCCAGGTGTCCCCTGGACAATGTCCCTGCAGACGGCTACTTCTCTCACACAAAAAGTTGCTTCTGAAACAATAAAAAATCTATCTATCTATCTATCTATCTATCTATCTATCTATCTATCTATCTGCAGTACACACAACTGTTATACAGATCTGTATATATTTTACATGCTGCCACATGTGCACAGCATCAGGATCCATTTCAGAGCACAGCAGGAAAAGAGTGAAATGGGATTCCCAGAGAATGCAAAAGTGCCACTAGCTCTGAATAGTTGGGTAGAGGACAGGGCCCTCCAGCCCAGAAGGCCCTGAAGTGAAACCCGCAACCCCTGCACTGCATTACACTTGCTTTCATCTCACCCATTTTCCCCTTGGATATTTTTCCCTGCCTCCTCTACTAAACTTTCCTTGAACTTTTAGAACGTGTTCGGCACAAAACAAAGAAATCTGCAGCCATGCTTAAAAGCCTGAAAGTTTGGTTCAACTTACTTCTCTCATCCTTGGTTGCCATATATGAGATGTGTTCAGTGGCAATGTCCAGTTGCCATAGATTTCCTCTGCACAGTTGAAAAAGAAAGATTAATAAATATGAGACCACTAATGCAGAGTCACCAGAATGCATGAAGATGTATAAGATTCAAGGAGGGAGAATCTCTTTTAAAACAGACTTTTTATTTGGCATATATATATATATATATATATATATATATATATATATATATAACTTCTGTATGTTTTTACAATTGAATTTGGAATATATTATGCTGTGATTTTAATTATTTTCTTAACTTGTTTTTGGAAGTTGCCTTGAGTCCCACTCTTACAGAAATGCGACATATATAATATTAGTTAGTTAGTTAATTGTTTATAACTGTAAATGGAATCTGAGAGTCCTTCCGCACAGCCATATAATCCAGAATATCAAGGCAGACAATCTACAATTTCTGGTTTGAGCTGAATTATCTCAGTCCACACTGCCATATAATCCAGTTCAATGAGGATTTTATACAGCTGTGTGGAAGGAGCCTCAGACAACCCTTCACCCCTATCAGAGTCAAGAAGGGGGCAGCTGAGGAGTGCAAAGATTGAACAGAGGAGCCACCTACATTCAGAAAGATAGCAAAAATAATCATCATTTGCTCACTAGATTTATATCCCATCTTCTTATCATTTAGTTATTCAAAAGAGTTTACAAGCACAATTTAAAAATATATAAATTACCAATGGTAGAAAAAACAAAAAAATCACAAAGTCAGTGATGAATGTATAACCTAGATTCACACATTTGTGACATGGTAGTATTTACAATCCCCACGTCAGTGGTTCTCAACCTGTGGGTCTCCAGATGTTTTGGCCTTCACTCCCAGAAATCCTAACAGCTGGTAAACTGGCTGGGAGTTTTGGGAGCTGTAGACGAAAACACCTGGGGACCTACAGGTTGAGAACCACTACCGTACATATTCACTACATTCGAGAACATGTACAACAATCCTCACTTACATGGCAGCAGCAGCTGCTGCAATTGAAGGTCTCTTCCTCTGTTGATCACCCACTGCCTCCCACTAGTGATCTCAGGTGTGAGAAGGAATTGCAACCAGGATAGTTTTGATTATGATACCACATATCACACATGTAAGGGGAAGTGTGTGGAAACACCAGCCAGCTGCTTTCCAATAGAAAGAGGAACAGATTCCTCATCACTCACAGCAGCTGCTGCCTGGGAGGTGAGGCTAAAAGGATCAGGCTGGGAGACACTACTTAAGTTTTTTTTGTTGTGTCAGGAGCGACTTGAAAAACTGCTCCACTTAAATAAGTAAATCAGGTGGATACATAGGTGTTAATGCATTTGAGCCAATTTGAATAACATCACATAAAAATGGAAAAAACAAAACAAGTGGGCAGTAATTAGAAGCAAGTTAGACAAAATTAATTGTCATCAGGGCTTCATGCAAATGCGACAAATGTTGCCTTTTTTTCTGAAACCTAAGAATAATGGTGCAAAACAAATCAACTTAAGGGTTAAAGAAGAGTTCCACTAGGTACCATCAACTATTAACTGATCACTCAAAACACAGGCAAGTTTCATTGGCTCAGTGGACCTCTCCTAGTTAGGAATGACAATCCCACATTATCCGCTTTGAACTAGAATATATGGCAGTGTGGACTCAGATAACCCAGTTCAAAACAGATATTGTGGGATTTTCTGCCTTGATATTCTGGGTTATAAGGCTGTGTGGAAGGGACCTTTGTCATTCTTCCAAATAGAAGACAAATTGCTTAATTATTTTTGTTCCTTGTTCTGTGTGATATATCTATTACTCCAGGACAAGAGGTTACAAAAGACTAGTGTGGTTACATGCATATAATGCAATACTCTACCTACACAGAATTAATAACATACATCAATCATACTGTCTCCTACCAACCTGCAGGCTTTGCAAGTTTGGCTTACCCTCTGGAGGACACTTCCATTTATCCAGTGCCAGGATAGATTTGGCAGGGATCAGGAATGCCAGTGCGCTGGCTTGAAACAGAGGTAGTCTGGATTGTCAGAAAGAAAGAACATGGTTTGCTATCAACCTGGCTGCTCTCAACTTGGCTCTTTTACATTCACTGAGAAGGAAATCCAAGTAAAACATACCTGATGCCCACAGTGCTTTGGATGAGAGTAGTGATTCCCACGCAGCTGAAGATGGTGCCAATGAGCTGGCTGACCGTGTACTGGTCCTTCCCTACACACAGAGATTCTGCCAGGAGGAAGGGAACAGCGATGGTGCCACTAAAACATGTCAAATAATGCTGGAAAGAAAATTTAGAGGGAAGGTGGGTCAAAGGAGCGTAATCTTAGCCCTTTGCCAGGAATGAAACCAGAAGGAGGTCTCCTTCTACTCCTAAAAATAAGAGCCCTCTACCACTATTGTTAAGATTAGAGACATCACACTGGCCACAAAAAGCTGCATAGTTAAAGCAATGGTATTCCCCATAGTAACCTATGGATGCGAGAACTGGACCATAAGGAAGGCTGAGCAAAGGAAAATAGACGCTTTGAACTGTGGAGTTGGAGGGAAATTCTGAGAGTGCCTTGGACCGTGAGAAGGTCCAACCAGTCCATACTCCAGGAAATAAAGCCCAACTGCTCATTGGAGGGAAGGATATTAGAGGCAAAGATGAAGTACTTTGGCCACATCATGAGAAGACAGGAAAGCTTAGAGAAGACAATGATGCTGGGGAAAATGGACGGAAAAAGGGGCAGACCAAGGGCAAGATGGATGGATGTTATCCTTAAAGTGACTGGCTTGACCTTGAAGGAGCTGGGGGTGGACATGGCCGACAGGCAGCTCTAGCGTAGGCTGGTCCAGGAGGTCACAAAAGAGGTGGAAGTGACTGAACGAATAGACAACAACACTATTGAGTGTGCTCTATGTCCAACTCAGATTTCATCCTTACATGCGTTATTTTCCCTATATCTAGTTATACTATTTCTCCTCTCTGTTTTGGGCTTAGCAAACTTTCCAAATAAAGATTGAATAGGTCTAAACATTTTGAAGGCCCCTTAATTCATCTGATCTAGGAAGTTAATAGGGTCAGTCCTGGCTTATACTTAGAAGGGGGATGACCAAGGAATAACAGGTGCTGTAGGCTATTTCAAATGAAGGCAATGGGAAACTTATCTTTCAGTCTTCCTTACCTAAAAAGCTCCATGAAGTCTTTGGGATTGCCATAAGATGACACGCACACACAAGCATACAAAACAGCACTTGAAGTCATTTTCTCAGAATTCCGTACCATTTTGTTTAACAGTAAATAAGTGGCAAGTTTCAACAAAACCATAGCCTTGTCGAAGGCTTTCATGGTCGACTCACTGGGTTGTTGTAGGTTTTTCGGGCTATATGGCCATATTCTAGAAGCATTCTCTCCTGATGTTTCACCTGCATCTATGGCAGGCATCCCCAGAGGTTGTGGGGTCACAACCTCTAAGGATGCCTGCCATAGATGCAGGCAAAACGTCTGGAGAGAATGCTTCCAGAACATGGCCATATAGCCCGAAAAACCTACAACAACCAAAACCATAGCCCTTATGCAGCCACTAAGGGTCAAAACAGACATTAAAGGGAATGCATTTTCCAATTAACCCATTTCCCCTGAAATACATGTCTTGAGAATCATACTTGAAAATTAACCTGCCTATGTTTATGAAATAAACGTGTGTACATACAAATTTAGCACTGAAACGACAATTGGGATTATACTATTGGACACAGACTGAAGCACCGATGATGGGAAAATTGATTGCTAAGGAATGAGCAAAGATTGCCAAATTAGCATGAGTTCTAAAGGATAAACCAGTTGAAACCCTTCTAAAAGTTTGGAAACCATTTATAGATATATATTTTTAGCGACAGGACATCTAACAATACGATAATTTTGTAGTTATGGTTATTAATAGCAGTTAGGACTGGGTTTCAGAGCCCTACTGTGTTTTCCTTAGATGGATGTCTGTCTCTCTCCTTTTCCTCTGTCTTTTCATTTTCTGAATGGATATAACTTTGTTTGTAAATTAGACTGATGTTATTAATATTCAATCAATGAAAATAAAGCCCATGAGAATTATTTAGCTTGACTTAGGTCTTGAGGAACAGCTTTGGCTCTGCTCCCCAAAATACTATGTAACAGATGGAGCTTGATCAACTTGTTACCTGAAATCCCAGTAGGATGCAGAGATACCACGGAGGAGCATCTTCAATAGTATAGATCATATCAAAGCCCATCTGCTCATGAGATGCTGGTGGGCCTACAGGATTTCTATTTTCTACCTTTTGCTGAAAATGAAGGATGGAGACATGAGGACAAAGAGGTGGAATCCTGAGAAAGTATACATACGAGCTCAGCCTTACCCAAACTGATATCAAGGCAGAAAATCCCACAATATCTGCTTTGATTATCTTAGTCCACACTCAGATAATGTGGGATTTTCTGCCTTGATATCCTGGGATATAGGGCTGTGTGGAAGGGCTCATGGTTCCCTTGCTGATGAACTCCAGATTTTGTGTCCTTTTGAAATTGCTAGTCAAAATCCTCTAACTCTCTCTTGTTTAGAAGATCACAATCAGGGCACGTCAATGTGAACCAAGAACACGGAAGAGTAAAAGTTTCATTGCAACTCAGGGCGCTTCCACACAACCCTGTATCCCAGAATATCAAGGCAGTGAATCCCACAATATCTGCTCTGAGCCCACACTTAGGTAATGTGGGATTTTTTGCCTTGATATTCTGTGTGGAAGGGCCCTTATTCAGTTGAACAAGTTAACTGCCATGCACATTTCTGATCACATTTGGCATTAAGAGGACTCTGCGCTTGGTTGGAGATATGGTGCAAAGTGGAAACATCATCTAGATCAGTGGTTCTCAACCTGTGGGTCCCCAGGTGTTTTGGCCTACAACTCCCAGAAATCCCAGCCAGTTTACCAGCTGTTAGGATTTCTGGGAGTTGAAGGCCAAAACATCTGGGGACACACAGATTGAGAACCACTGATCTAGATGTTCCTTGCAATTCTACTGATCAGCAGCTTAAAGAGAAACCCCATTTATTATGTTGGACAATATGGTTGTGCACCATAGGTTACATGCATGGGGTTGAGAGAGCAGAGAAGGCAAGAAAAACATACGTGTGAGAATAAGCCATCCTTTTTTAATGCCACAACACACAATGACATCCAGCAAAAGGTAACATTTGCCTCAATCATGGGATTGAGTCGCTAGCCTTAGTTGCAGAATGACAGTCACTTAAAATGTTTCATTTTGGGGGTCTTGAAGAAACACTGGATAGGAAGGAAGGAAGGAAGGAAGGAAGGAAGGAAGGGGGAAGGAGGGAGGGAGGGAGGGAGGGAGGGAAGGAAGGAAGGAAGGAAGGAAGGAAGGGAGGGAGGGAGGGAGGGAGGAGAGGAGGGAGGCAAGGAAGGGAGGGAAGGAGGGAAGGAGGGAGGGAAGGAGGGAAGGAGGGAAGGGTGGTTCTGAAGCAACAATACTATCTGAATCAATGTGAAGTAAAATAAACATCCCTCCACATTCTGTTCTTCAGCTTTGCTGTTTCGTTGTCCTTTCCTGATAGCCAGGGCATATATCTTACCAACAGCTTTGCCTTTCAGTCATGCTTAAAATGTCAAAGCTCGAAACTACAGGAAGGTATATGTGCTGATTAGAAAGAGTAAATTTACCTTGCGGCGAGATGGGTCTTCGGAGCTGCTTCCCATCTCTCTGCAAAGCCAGGCCACACTTTGTAAAGTAAGAAAAAAATGTGACAACAGTTCACTCATTATCTTGGAAAGGACTTTAGTCAACATACCAAACAAAGACTGTCAATTTATAACTCAAGCCATACTGATTGTAAAAGACACAGTATGGACTTGAAAGTTCACACATTAATCTTCATTCATCAGGTGCTGATAAAGCCCTTCCCCCCTCACTTTCATTATAATGACAGTTTTTCACAGTTCTGTTATTGTATAACTGATTGACTAGCTGATAGTTGACACAGAAAATGAGTTTGGTGATGTGTAAGGCAAAAGCAGCTGGGGTCCAATACCACTGGAATCCACATTTCAAAAAAACATCTTCTCCAATCTAACATAGGCCCTTTATGCACAGCTGAATAAAATCTCACATTATCTGTTTTGAATGAGGTTTTATAGCAGTGTAGACTCGGATAACGGCGTTCCATGCAGTCATGTCAGCCACATGACCTTGGAGATGTCTACGGACAATGCTGGCTCTTCGGCTTAGACATGGAGATGAGCACCACATCCCAGAGTCGGACATGACTGGACTTAATGTCAGGGGAAAACCTTTACCTTTACCTAGACTCAGATAACCCAGTTCAAAGCAGATATTGTGGGTTATCTGCCTTGATATTAAGGGAACCCTTCCACACAGCTGAATAAAATCCCGCATGATCTGCTTTGAACTGGAATATATGGCAATGTGGACTCAGATAACTTACTTCAAAGCAGATATTGTGGGTTATCCGCCTTGATATTCTGGGTTTCATGACTGTGTGGAAGGGCCCATAGTCACAACAAGAGTCAAAGTCCAAGTCAATCTACACCAGTGGTTCTCAAGCTTCCTAATGCTGCTACTCCTTAATATAGTTCCTCATGTTGTGGTGACCCACAACCATAACATTTTTTTCATTGCTCCTTCATAACTGTAATTTTGCTACTGTTATGAATCGTAATATAAATATCTGATGTGCAGGAAGTTTTTTCATTCACTGGACCAAATTTGGCACAAATACCCGATATGCCCAAATTTGAATATTAGTGGGGTTAGGGTAGGGGATATTGATTTTGTCCTTTGGGAATTGTAGTTGCTGGGATTTATAGTTCACCTACAATCAAAGAATATTCTGAACCCCACCATTGATAGAATTGGGACAAACTTCCCACATAGAACCTCTATGATCAACAGAAAGTACTGGAGGGATTTGGGGTAAATTGACAGTGATTTAGGGGAGATGTAGTTCACCTACATCCGGAGAGCACTGTGAACCCAAATGACTATGGCAAAGGGGTTCCTAAGACCATCAGAAATATGTGTCTTCTGATGGTCTTTGGCGACCTCTCTGAAACCCCCTCGTGACCCACCCAGGGGTCCCGACCCCCAGGTTGAGAAACACTGATCTACTTTTCCTTCATATTTTGCTCTGGCATTCTCCTGCATAGAAATACAGCCCTCTGTATCTACAGTTTCAACCATCTATGTCTAGACAACTTTTTTAAAATCTCCAAAAAGTAAGCCTTGATTTTGTCATTTTATATAATGGAATTGTTTTACAATGCCACTGTATATAATGGAATAATTTTAACTATACCACTATATGTAATGAGGCTTGAGCATCCACAGTTCCATGTCCGCAGGGACTACTGGAACCAAATCGCAGCTGACACCAAGTGCCCACTGTACATAACCTTTATGTTTGCTTTTGACTGTGCACAATCACATTCATAGGATCATTTATCACCAATTTCTGGCTAATTTAGTATTTCCAAAATAGAAATCCATAAAACAATACCTTGATTTTGCTATTTTATATCATGGACACCACTTTACGACACCATTGTATATAATGGGATCTGGGCATCCATGCATTTTGGTTTCCACAGAAGATCCTGGAACCAAACGCCAGTGGATACCGAAGCTCCACTATACAACCGTATCATCTACTTCCAAAAGGCTTTCAAATTTAACCAACCATCTACATATCCACCCTCCTCATTCCATATTTCCAAATAATATATTTACAATCCTATTACCCAAATTTAACAAACTTTTCCAATCACAGCAATAAATACTTGCATTTAATTTTTTATTGCCTCATTTATTAGAAAGAGATAGGGCATTAGGCAAGAAATGGTATAAGGATTGCTTTTGCTAGGAGAGAAGGTAAAGAGACAAAAGATTTATTGAAATAATCCAAGTTGAAGCAATTTTGAAGATGAGGATCCTTACACACAGCCTTATAACCCAGAATATCAAGGCAGGAAATCTGCTTTGAACTGGAATATATGGCAGTGTGGACTCAGACAACCAAGTTCAAAGCAGATATTGTGGGATTTTCTGCCTTGATATTTTGGGTTATATGGCTGTGCGGAAGGGTAAAGAGAAAGCCTGGACACATGACTACTTACCCTCCTCTTGTTGCTCCTCACACTATCCTTGTGGCCTTGATAGCTTTTCTTTACTAAATGCTCTGCTCTCTGTGTATTAGTTCCAGTGCAAAGATACTTCCTCTTTTGATTACCAAGAGTGCTTTCTCCTCCCTGTTCTTTAACCAGTGAATCTGCCTCCACAACTTGCCAAATACACTCACCAATGCCTTTGCTCCAGGGTGAATAGACCCACATAACCCCTGGAGATATCTCCTTAGGTTTGAGAAGTAGTCATAGTAGCTAGTACAAGATAGTAAACTCCACACTTTCTTTTTTTTTATTGAAATAGATTTTTATTTAGAATAAAGAAAGGTATATAGTTTCCAAGTAAAATGGGGGAAAATATCATTTGACAGGAAAGTAGGAAAACAAGGGAATAAAAGTAAGATAAAAGGAGAAAAGAGAGAAAAAGGGGAAAATAAAATAAAAGTAAAAATGAAAATTAAAAAAAAGAAATGGAAAAATGATAAAAAATAAAAATAGAGTCTTGTGACTTCCTTCTAATTCTTTGCGAGTTCAGCTTTATGATCTTCCAGATTTTATTTTAAATTTCAAAAAGATGAGGGGAAAAAACAACAACCTTAACAGGAGGTTTGACCACCTTTGTGGCCCACATTGCTATATTGTTCACAGTTGGGTTTCTTTATTTCTCTTTTTTATATGTTCCTCTACCTGTAGCCAGTTTGTTTTATTGGATTTCCCATGTTCCTCTTTATTAAAAAGTTAATTTGTCCATGTCTTTAATTTAGTTTTTTTTTTTAATCCATTGGCCCCTTTCCGGTATTTCCTTCTGTTTCCACGTTTTCGCATAGATTACTCTAGCGGCCAGGGGTGGCTCAACCCATTACGCAAAGTAAGCATTTGCGGTATAGTTGATTTTGCCCAGGGGCGCTCTTGAGGCGCTCTTGGGGGAAACAGACCTTGACATATGCGAGTTGTAGTTACTGGGATGTATAGTTCACCTACAATCAAAGAGCATTCTGAACTCCACCAATGATGGAATTGAACCTAATATGGCACACGATGAACAGAAAATATATATCAGTGATTGGTTGGGGGTTGGGGGGTGCCAAAATACCATTTGCTTACCATTGAAAATTACCTAGGGCCTCCTCTGCTAGCGGCTATCGTCAAATACATAAACAGAATGTCTTCATTCAAGTCCAGTTTTATGTCTCCATCAGTAATTCCTAATAAGTAGTATTCAGGTTTTTTTTTAAATTTTATTTTAAGAATTTGTTGGCATTCTTCGCGAATCCATTTCCAATATTTCTGAGCTTCCCTACAAGTCCACCAAAGGTGGTAGAAGCTCCCTACATGTTCGTTACATTTCCAACAGTATTTGGAAGTATTTTTGTACATTAGATTTAATTTTTTCGGTGTAATATACCACCGGTGGAACATTTTTAACCAATTTTCTTTAAGATCAGTTGCATATGTGTAATTTAATTTTTTGTTCCATATTATTTCCCAAACTGCTAGCGGGATCGGTCTTTTAAAATTTTCTGCCCACTTCAGCATACAGTTTTTTATTACTTCTTCTGTTGACCACTCTAACAGTTTATCATATATTTTTGCTATACACCACACTTTCAAAATGAAGGTATTTATTGCTGGGGAATTTGAAAGAGCTCCATAAGAAGGAAATGAGAAGTTGTCATAGTGGAAAGATGGACAGTTGTTTACATCAAGAATAGAATTGAGAATGTAGAACTGCACACGAGACAACACCCACGCTATATGGAAACAATTTTGCTGTAACACAGCCCAACAAAAAGATTTTTTTTTATGTCTTGGTTTTTAGAGACGTTGATATGGTTATCGTGATTTTCTATGGGTGAGCAGATGGTGACTGGTCGATAGTCTATCTCAAACCCTGGAACTGCTAGGGGAAAACTGGTGCCATTTGTGGAATCAGCAGGTCAAATATATACCCCTATGTGTGTTGGCCAGTGAATCAACTGTTGCTTTTGAACAACAAAAGTAGTATTTTTAACAACAAAAATAGAATTCTACTTGACCTGGCAAAGCATGGATACAAAATAAGCTATTGAGCCTTCTTTCATTCTGAATAATTTTTTAATATATTTTTATTAGTGGGTTTTTAATACTTTGGGGGGGAGGGTAAAAATAGCCTTTAAAAAAAGAAGAAGAAAAGGGGGAGATAAATTCACGGGGATAAAGGGAGGTAAGTGGGGGGAGGGGTAATAGGCGGGGGAGGGGGAAAATGGGTACTAAGGATGGAAGGAGAACCGTAGAAAAAGGAAAGTTGGGGGGAGGGGGGAAGCAACAGAAAAAGAAGAAAAAAATCTTCGGTGTCTCTTCATAGAGGGTTTCTCTAATATAATACTAATCTTTACTTTTTCAGATCTGACCTTCCTTTTTTCTTTCTCCTTGTGGTGGTTCTGTATACATCAATATTTGTAGTCCCTTTTATATCAGTAGCTTCATTCTATTGTCTTTGATCCAAGTCTTTAATAAACTCCAATCAGTCATTTCAGTGCATTTGTTCTGTGCCTTTGTAATCAGAAAAGTCAGTTTATCTATGTTCATAATGTCTAGGAGTTTCTCTATCCAGTCCTCTTTCTGAGGTCTTGATTTTTGCCTCCATGTCCTTGCATATACTATTCTTGCCGCTGTTGTCTTATATATGAATAGTTTGTTTTCACTGGTGTCCCATTGTAAGTTAATCATTCCTAAAAGAAAGACTTCTGGATGTAATGGGATTTTTCTCTTTAGAAGTTTATGACAGATCTTGTGTATCTCTTTCCAAAAAGCTTTGGCTGTTTCGCATGTCCACCACATATGATCCTTCACACTTTCCACATTTCCAGCACTTATCATTTACATTTTTGGTGAATTTAGCTATCTTTTTCAGTGTCATATATCATTGGTACATTATTTTTGTCCAATTTTCTTTCAGATCATAGGCATATGCATAATTTAGTTTTTTTATTTCATATCGCCTCCCAATCCTCCAATGTTATGGTTCTTCCTATGTCTCTGGCCCATTTGACCATACTGTCTTTGATTTGCTCCTTCTCCGTGCTCCAATCTAGTAGTTGTTTATTAGGGCTGGGCGGTTTCGTTCGTTAATTTCGTAATTCGTTATTAATTCGTTATTTTTTTATAACAAAGCGATATTGAACCATTCAGGAGCATCTAAAAAACGAAACGAATTTTTCAATTTGTTTCGTAATTGCTTCGTATTAGTTTCGTATTCATTTCGTTTCGAAATCGTTTCGTTATTATTTCCGCATGTCTGGGGCAAGTTTTATAGCTGTTGTTTGTTTAATCAGTGAAAAAAAATTATAAATATCACGCCAACAGTCAACAACAGAGGGAGAGGGAAGCTTCAGAAGTTCCCCCTGTCCCATATGGAGGTTTTTTAGCGTATTGCGCGGTCGCGTCCGCCATTAACGAATCTATTCGTATTTGTTTCGTATTCGTTTCGTATTCATTTCGTATTCGTTTCGTATTCGTTTTGTATTGTTTCGTAATTTTACAAAATTTCGTAAATATCGAACTTTTTTAAAGAAAAATTTCGGAATTCTTTTAAATATCGAAATGCAAAAAACCCCAAAAAACGAATCGAGTTTAGAAACAAATTTTTCCGTGGTTGCCCAGCCCTATTGTTTATAAATTCTTGTAATTATTCTTTCTCTGCTTTTGAAAATCTTTTGCCATGTCGAAGCTCAGTTCTGACTAAAATTTAAACCACTCTTGGAATTCAAAAATGAAAACTGACATAGATGTTTGGGGTGAAGAATTGTGTTGAGACTCATACATGTCTATCTGATTACTGATGGTCAGGACAGAAGGCAAACAGGCGTAAAAGCAAAATCAAAGGCTTTGTTAAGTATGAATGAATTAATGAATGAATGAATGGTTAAGTAGGCATGGGAATCCTTACATGAATTGTTCACAACAGCTGGGCAGAAGGCCAGCAGAGAACAGCACATCTACCTAGTCATATAGTATAAATGGCATAATATGGCTTCTTCCAATTGTCCTACACATACTCAGAGAAGCTGAGATAAAGACAAGTTGTTTGTTTGGCTTTTGGGAAATGTGCAAGTAGTTCTCATAGCCATTTAAAACAAGGATTTTAATGATAAGAGATCAATGTTTCCCCAATCAGCACAAGTTCAGCCTACTCTTGGCTTCTTACAGCTTCATGCTCTGTTATAAATCTAGCAGTACTCATTTTATCACCCACCCGTTTAAGGGGCCGCAATGCCGCAATGGGTTAAACCACTGAATTGTTGAACCTGCTGACCTAAAGGTTGGCAATTTGAAGCCGCGGGTTGGGGTGAGCTCTTGCCAACTTAGCAGTTCAAAACATGCAAAAGAAAGTAGATCAATATGTATCGCTTTGATGGGAAGGTGATAAAGGCGTCCATGAAGTCTCGCTAACAGAACAACCAGGAGGTGCTTACGGACAACAGGCTCCTCAGTTTGGAAATGGAAAAAGAGCACCTCCCCATGGTCAGAGTTAAGCACTGCCTCCAGAAGCCAGAGTTCAAAAGGGGAAGGCTTTACCTTTGTCCCGTGTATTTGTGTGTCATTTGGCGAATAAGGGGCCTCTGAGGCAGGGAGCAGCAGAGGTGGCAAGGAGGAGGAGGCAGTGGTGACGTCCTCCTCCTCGTCCCTCCACTGCTCCCCGCTCCTTCCTCGTCAGGCTGGGGAGCAGCGAAGGCGGTGAGGAGGAGGCCGCCACAAAGTAGGGACACTCTGCCCACTCAAGTGGGCGGAGTGTCCTTACTTCACAGATTTTCACTTATCACAGGTGATCCTGGAACGGAACACCCACAATAAATGAGGGAACACTGTATTATTATTATTATCTTGAATGCCAAAAATATCAGATGTATAGCTGAATCACCCATGGAGGTGTGAAAACTGGAGGAAGGAACATCAACAATATAAGGTGTACAAATGACTTCATATTGCAAGCAGAAACTTGGAAGAAGGCACACCAACAATTGGGTATATGCAAATGCCATCATATTACGAACAGAAAATTGGAGGAAGCAATACCAATAAGATATGCAAATGATACCGTATTAGGAGCAGAAGCAAGCAAACATTTGAATCAATAATGAAGAAAGTGCAAATAGGTTTACAATTGAATGTTAAGAAACCAAAAATAATTACCACAAATTTATATAATTTTAAAGTAGACAATGAAGACATTGAAATCGTTCAAGATTTTTCCACTCCTTGGCTCATCATTATTCCGAGTGAAGCCTGCAGTCAAGTAATTAGAAAGGCTGCTATGAAGGAATTAGACTAGAGTCTGATGTGTGACAGTATATCATGTAATACCAAAGTTAGACTGATCCAAGCCATTGCATTTCCTATTTCTATATATGTTTGTGAAGCCTGGACAATGAAAAAAGCTGACGGGGAAAAAAATTAACTCATTTGAGATGTGGAACCGAAAAGAAAAGGTCCATGGATTCTGTGGACTGCTAAAAAGACAAATAAATGGGGCATAGAACAAATAAGGTCTAAGCTCTGCCAAGAAAACAACACTACTAAACTGACCTATCATGCTTTGGCCATTAGATTGGCTCCCTCACTCTTTCAGAGACAAGTTAAAACATGGTTGTTTGAACAAGTGTTTACAAATGTAGAGTAACTGACATAGGAAATGGAATCACTTGACAATGGAACTGGGCAATGTTTTTAACTAGGAGACACTAATGATGTTGGTTTTATTGTTTCTGTTGTGGTTTTATATTGTTTTTAATGTTTAATATGTATTTTGATATGTGTACTGACTTGTTGTAAACCACCTTGAGTCGCCAATAGGCTGAGAAAGGCGGTATCAGGCATGTAGCCGGGGGGGGGGGGGGGGGCGAAATTCTCATGGTGGTTCGCGAAAAGGCCTTACTGGTGCATTATTTAAACTGTTATGTTTATTAATATCATGATTTGATCACCATTCTCAATATATCCCATATGTATGGGGGTATTGGGGTAATGATACAAAAGGTTTGCTAGGCTAGACCCTCTTTCACTCAGACTCAGGCCCCCCCCCGAAACTCAGCCCCCCCCCCCGAAACCCCCCCTGAAAATTTTTTAGCCCCCCCCCCCCCCCCTGAAACGAAATCCTGGCTACGGGCCTGGGCGGTATACAAGTATAGTAAATAAATAAATAAGATTAAATGGAGCAGGGGAGCCATTAAAACCTTTTGATCCCCTTGGAGTAGAGGTGAGCTTTAAAGGAAATAAGTAATCCATGTAGTGTTTAATCATTAAGGATCAATTTAGCCTCACTGATAACACTGGAGTAACAGGATGCCAGTTATCTCAGTTTGCCAAATGGCTAAAATAATGCTACCAATCCTATATATAAATCACCGGGTATGACAGCTTGCTTGTACTGCTAATGACATTTGCCATACTCTGGCTATTTTGTTAGGGTGAATGGTTTGGCACCATAGGACTGATCCGTGAAACGAAAATAAAATGAGGGAGGCATTGCTAGTGTGGTATGAGACTTACTCTACTCTAATGCTATGCATGACAGATGTCCTAAAATGGACCAGGAAAGCACAATCTGGATCCATCTGGATCCATTTATTACTAGTAAATGCTTGTGCATTTTTCCTTGCACAAGCAGAAGGTACTGCAAACACAAAGACAGGTCCAGCTATGAGTATATTGCCTTAAAATGAAGCCTTTGCCAGATAGGCAGGTCAAAGTCCACCTTGGCAGCAATTAAATTGGTGGTCTATTAATTGTAAAGCTAGTAATGAAAATAGGAATTAACTTCTTTGCTAAGCTTCAAAGAATGTTTGCCGGGGTGTTGTTAAAGAGCAAACCTTGTCAGTCTAATACCTGATGCCTGAAGTATGCCTTCATCCAGGGCTTTAATAAGTTAAAGTTACTACAAAGATTAGGCCCAACCGCCACCACTTTGAAACAGTCAGACTGGAGTCCTTTGCAGCTCTAATTGTTTACAAAAGCTCTTCGGCTCTCTATGGCCCCGAAGGCTCCTTTTCTGGACCCTTAAATTTGTTTCTGGCCAGAAAGTGGGAGGAGGAATTTATTTATTTACTATTTATTTATTTACTATATTTCTATACCGCCTTTCTCAGGGCAGTTTACAAAACCGGCACAATTCGATGCCACAATAATATAAACAGTTAAAAGCATATAAACATCCATAAAAAAAATCCATAAACAATAAAATCATTCAAACATAAAAACATAAATCCTCCGTATCTAATTTCCAGAATCTTTATCCGATTGCAATTGCCTGTCCTAGAATCCTCTATTTAACATTAGAAATTATTCCTTTTCAAATAACACTGTTTAACTTTAAAAGAAACACAATTTTTCCAAATCAGGTGTCTAATCCTAGTTGGTTTGTTTTGTATTTTTAGTGGCCCATACAACCCTCCAAAGGATTCTAGGGCAGAAAAATGGGCACCCACAAGAGAAACAGGGTCTTTTCACATTATACAGACATAGTGCCATCGCTTCAATTTTTGCAGTTCCTATGGAATTCTGGGATTTGTAGTTTCTGGAGGGCCACTCAGAATTCTCAGCCAGAGCTCTAGTGCCCCCCCCCCCCCCCAAAATTACAAGCCCCCAGGATTTTATAGGATGCAGCCATGGCAGTTAAAGTGGAATTGAGAAATCATTATTGACACAAGTTATGAATCATATGAATTATATTAATTATGAAATGTGGCTCCATTTGCCCTGCATTTACCCACTCATGAATTATCTTTGGAATGTTGTCTAACACATTCTGAACCCCATGAATCAATCCCTCAAATTATCATAATCCTTTAAGTAAACTGGAAGACTCACAATACATTTGGTCAGAGTCCAAGGTTCCCTTTCCTGCCTCCATCTGAAATGACCTGGGAATGTTTCCCTCTTCCATGCCTTCAGCCAGGCAAACCCTTGCAGCACCCGTTGTGATGGTAATCCCCCTAAAGCACCCCCCCCTTTTTTTTGGACTAACTTCATTGTACCTATCAAAGCAAGGACATTAAGCCCATTATTGATGGCAAATCTGCATTTCTTTTCTATCATGCCCCTTTCGGCAATTTATTAAAGTTTCCCTCAATAGCTAGAACAAACCAGTGATGATGTCTAAGGGAATCCTGGACAAATTACAGAGTGAATCCTAGCCAGATGTTTTCTGAGCCAATTAGGAGCTAGCAAGGGAGTCCTGAATAATTGTCAAAGTGTCATAATTATGCTCTGTTTACATGAGTGCAATATGTCAGTTCTTTGGAGTTCTTTCTCCACTGACATCCTCTCTGGCTGTTGAAAATAAACCTCTTATTTTGCCTTCAACCCATCAGTGTCTCATTCAGCCTTCTGGGAAGCTAGATACACTGGACCCCCAAACCCATGGTTCTTATGGATGCTGAAATCACTTAACAGCATTTTAATAGTGCAGTGTGAAATGGTCTTGAGAGAATCTCAGAATACTCCTGGTAGTTTGTACTCCCAGTTTCCATGAAGCACACTATGACAGTGTCAAAGGTTAAATGTCATAGCCATGTCAATAGGGCTGAATACCGGTTAGAAGTGCTGCAGCTTGGCTGTTTCTGTTTGACCACACAAGGAAAATATAGAACTGCCTCAAACAACAAACACTGATTATCATTTTCCTTTAGATGAGCTTGTACTGCCCCTACAAGGCAATAAAGAGGAAAAACTAGAAGGTAACACCACACCAAGTTTCTCATAACTGGTTGCTATATTGAGTCTTTTTTAAATGGTTGGGGAAATAATTTTGCCACAAAGGACTACATATGGTACTTAAGGTAAGCTAGTTGGTAAGCTATACAGAGGAAAAAATGATAGGAACAATTGAGCCAATATATTTGTCTTAAAGTCTGCTAGAAATGCATACATAAAAGTAGACAATGACCAAAATTCTCTGTCATGGACTCTAAGCTGTTATACCTTTACTTATGCTTAGCTATGTAGCAGAAGTGCTGTTAGTGAATTGCAAAGATGCAAGTGCCCTGATTCACTCCAACCTTTACTAATGCATGTCAGCACTGCATAGTAGTGTCCAGTGTCCTGAGAAACACCAGCCACATTATGCATCTGACCCAATGAGCAATTGCCACTTTGCTGGCTCTCTTGCTTTGTAGCATAATATACTGAATATGTACATTGCAAAATGGCTCACTTGTATTTTCTACAGACAGAAGTACACTTACAAAGTCCCAAAGTGAGTTCTGGCCATTAGTGATTAAGGGACTGACTGTAGAGCTTAAGAAGCTAAATACCATAATTGTCTAGTACTAAAAACTCCTAGTTTGGGATGGTGTGATGAATTTGATTACTTTTTGAAAAGTAAGTTTCCAAGCTCAAGAAAAAATGTGTATGTGTGTAGCAGGTGGGATCTAACATTGTCCACAGATCCAGTATAGCTACAGTTTTAGCACTCTTCAATGCTATAGCCTTTCCTTGTATACTTCCCAGTCAACTGTATATTTTTCTCTCTCTCTTCATATGTGTGTATATACCTTTCGCACATAGTCAATATGATAGCCACCTTTAAATATCTGAAAGGCTGTCAAGATGAAGATGAAGCAAACTTGTTTTCTCTCCCTCCAAAAGACAAGACTCAAAACCAGTGGTTCTCAACCTGGGGTCCCCAGATGTTTTTGGCCTACAACTCCCAGAAATCCCAGCTAGTTTACCAGCTGTTAGGATTTCTGGGAGTTGAAGGCCAAAAACATCTGGGGACCCCAGGTTGAGAACCACTGCAAAGCATTCAAGTTAGAAGAAAGGGGATTTCAACTAAATTCTGGGCAGAATTCCTAAAGGAAAAAGCTATTCAACAGTCAAATAGACTACCATAGAAGTTTATGGACTCTTCTTCATTGTATGTTTCTAAACAAAGCTAGCATGACTCCCTCAGAGGGATCCTTTAGCTGTAGACTGCTCACCGGCAGAGAGTTGGACTAGATGGCCCTTAGATTTGCATCTAAAGCTTTTGAATCTTGGAAAGACTGAAAATATCCGCTAAAAAGTCAATGTCGGGTAAGAAATTAAACTAAAATAACTTAATCTGGAAGAACGATATCTATCAAAAGCCAAGGGTATATAGAACTCTTGAGTTTTACCTAACAAAGAAACAAAATCCATTTTCAAAGCACCTATATGCTTTAGTCCATTTGAACACTGGACTAAAGCTCTGGAGAACAGTGTTAGAATCCCCACTTAGCAGTAATACACAACTAAAGTGTTCCCAAGCAATGCCCATCCAATCCTGGTTTAAAGACCTCCAAAAAAGGAGAGTCCACCATATTCCAAGGCAGCTTAATTCACTATGCAACAGTTTTAACTATCAAACATTCTTCCTCATGTTTATTTGGATCCTCTTTCTTGTAGTTCAAAATAATATTCATACCCTAGGTTGCAGTTGCATATCACAGTCTTCATTGTGTTATCTGAAACTGGGACCCCGAAGAGTGGAGGTAAATCATCTCTAGTTTCCCGCTTGGCTTCAGAAACAGGAAAGCGCTATAAATTACTTCTTATTCCTCACCTCCAGATAACAGACTCAAGTTACCAGAATTTCCTCATCAGCCAAGCAGCCAGGCTAAATCTCAAATCAGAATGCGAATATACAGGCCCTCCTCAAGTATGTTGCATACTTCTGGAACATGGCCATACAGCCTGGAAAACTCACACCCAGTCATGCCAGCCATGAAACTTTTGACAACACAGAATGCAGATAGTCAATCCTACAAGGGCACAATGAATCCCACCCAAAGGGAGTCCAGTCTCATCAGTGGAACAACTCTGCTCCCCATTACTTCATCAAGGCATCTAGGAAATCCCAGCACCAAAGGGCTGTTCCACCATGATAGTAATCAGTGCCTTGATTGTCCCCAACTATCACTTATTTCCCCTCCTCCAGCTGAAAGGGGACTGATTCAGATGCAATAGACAGGCAAAGGATTTTCCTTCAATGAAAACTTTATTAAAGTTCCTGCCATACATACTTCACCAATCACAAGTTGGAAAACATGACAACATGAACCAGTAAGACAGTGGATCATAATTTTCACTGATCAGAGCAAGTCTATTATTCTCAAATGTCAATAAAATGCTGATGTCTGTAAATGTAAGGCATGTCAGATCTGGGAAATTCTCCCTTGGCATCCTTCCTTCATCCACGAAACAACAAACCTCTAATTCCACCTTCATTTCTGTGTGTCTGGATTGGGACACATTGAAACTGGCTTGCTGGGAAATGACTCTAAGATTTTAGTCAACAATTATGTAACTTTGCTAATACTTAGCTAAGTAGCACAGGCACTAAGGAAGCCTTCTAGTGAACTGTAGGACTCTCATCCAAGCATAGGCAAGAGTCTCCTGCTGCACTTCAGGCTCTACCTATCTGTAGCAGGACTCTTTAGCCACTGTTTCAATGCTTATTGAAGTAATCATGTGTCAGTGCAATTGTGCATTTGTCTTGTGCATCAATTTAATTGCACAACGGCAATTTCACTGCCTCCCCATATGTCATGGCAGTCCCTTGCTGAGTATGGACATTGTGAAACTGCTCAACTCTATTTCCCACACATATAAATCTGTTTACAAAATTATGACAATCTTCTCCTTCTCCTTCTCCTTCTCCTTTTCCTTCTCCTCTTTCTCATCCTCCTCCTCCTCCTCCTTTAGTGTTTGTCCTGCTTGACGGTGGGGCTCTGTTTTACTGGTTTGTTGGTGCCATTTCATCTGGCTGTGCGCCTGCTCAAGGTGTATACCAGCAGTCTTCAGTTCATTGTTTAACATGTCCAGCTAGCATTGCTTTGGTCATCCCTTTGGTCTCTTGCCTGGCACTTGTAAATCATGGGCAATCTTGTGAATGGACTCATCTTCACTTGGAGAGTATGACTATATCTTCTGAGGCTTGATTCTCATAGTTTTCCAGCAATTGGAGCAAAGTGTTGCCGCTGGCATAGTTGCAGATGTGGTCAAGGCGTGTGACACCAGCTGTAAGCTATAGCATCCTCATCTCCATAACACCAAGGGGGCATTCTGCTTCCTTTGTTACCGGCCAACATTTGGCTCCATATATTGTGGCAGGCCTTACGACAGTTCGATAGATTTTTGATTTCAGGTGATCGGTATCTTCTTGTCGCAGAGTACACCTGCTACCAAGCGCCATTTTATCCAAGGCATGTTAATCCGTGACGTGACTTCATCAAAAAGGTTGGCATCTGAAGTTATCATCAATATGAGATACTTGAAGGTGTTGGCTTTTGGGAGATCTACCCTGTCATTAAATTATGACAATGATGTTGATAATTATGATGATGATTACGTTTATTTATACCTTGCTTTTTTCTCCACAAAGGAGAGTCAAAGTGTCTTATATTAAAATCATTTCACTACAATTTAAAATTCAAAAATATACAAACATTAAAATACAATTAAACATCAATGGTATTCATTTTTTAAAATTATTTTTATTGCAAATTAGGCAAAAAAATTGTGTGTGTGTGTGTGTGTGTGTATATGAGAAATTAAAGAGGGTTACATTGAAAGTGGGGGAACAGTGTATTCAGAGAAAGTAGGAAAATGGGAAAATAAAGAAAGGAAAAGGAGAAAAGAAAAAAAAGAATAAGTTTAAGTTTAAGTTACATAGGGAGTTTGCTTCCAGGTTCAACCTTGCTGAAAAACCATTTCTGTTCATCGTTCTTTTGGCCTCTTGTGGTGTCAGTTTCTTATTTTTCCTAGGTCCTTGAGTTTCTTTTAATTCCTTATTATATAAATTCCTGTGTTTTCCTTTTTTAAGAAGTCCTTAAATTTTCCCCAGTCTGTTCCCTGATTTTGTAAGTTATTCTGTGCAAGTTTTGGGTGAGGAGGTCCATATTCATGATGCCCATCACTTTCAAAATCAATTTTTCCATCGTGGGTAATTTTGATGTTTCCATAATTGTGCCAGGGTTATTCTGGCTGCAGTCATCAGATAGAAAAAGATCTTGTTTGTATTTTATCCATTTCAATGGTATTGATTTTTTAAATAACAGTTAATATTAAAATACAGCTCCCTTATTGAATTACAGCCCTCATTGCTGGAGCAACAGAAACAAGCTTGTTTTATCTCTACATCACGAAGATATTTAAAAATAGCTATCTTATGATCTCTCTGTCTTCTCCAAACTAAACACAACCAGTTCTCGTAGGTCTTGGTTTTTTTTACCTTTTACTATTGTAGTTGATCTCCTTTGGAGATGTCCCAGCTTGTCAGTATCCTTCTTAAACTGTGTTAGCTGTAACTGGACAAAGTATCCCATGTGAAGAAATGCCATTTTGCTTTATGACTCAGTCAAATGAGGGATGATCCCTATTCAGTGGGGTAACAGAGAAATGTGTTTACCTTTGTGGCTGTTTAAACTCCATGTGAAGGTAGACTTCACATTTTGGGAATTCAGTGGAATCATTCTGTCTTTGCCACAGAATGACAAAGTGCATTAAATTTTAACCACTCTTTCAATAGAGACTTTAGAAAATCAACAATGTAGGTCCTGAACCTTCACTGCTTTACTTGGTTTCATCGGAAATGGCTGCTATGAAGGTCTTCCTTTTATTTGGCATAGCATTTGTCATCTGTCAAATGAAGTGTGTCTCATCACTCAAAAGGTATGTATGTATTTTTCTTGTGAAAGGTGGGAAATATCTGCAGAGAGTAAAATCATAATCCGGAATAACTGAACACGTGAATTATAGCAGATTAACGTCAATGCTTTTAAAGCAGAATGTATAGCTGTGTAGAATATGTTGCTGAATGTATATTGGGAAAACCCTAATTCTGAGATATTATTCCTAACAACAAGTATATCAAATCACAGAGCAATTGGGTTCCTTCCAATATACAGTGGTTCTCAACCTGGGTCCCCAGATGTTTTTGGCCTACAACTCCCAGAAATCCCAGCCAGTTTACCAGCTGTTAGGATTTCTGGGAGTTGAAGGCCAAAACCATCAGGGGACCCCAGGTTGAGAACCTAGCACCTTGAAACTAACGGGCCAATCCTGTACTTAAGCCTTTTGAAGAGAGTCGTGCTCATCCTGATGTGAGTAAATACAGAACTCCATTTACAGTAGAGTCTCGCTTATCCAACCTTTGCTCATCCAACGTTCTGTATTATCCAATGCAGTCTGGCTCCGGCACGGATCCACAGCTGTTTCAATACATTGCAATGTTTCGGTGCTAAATTTGTAAATACAATAATTACTACATAATGTTACAGTATATTGAACTGTTTTTTCTGTCAATTTGTTGCAAAACATGATGTTTTGATGCTTAATGTGTGAAATCATAATGTAATTTGACATTTAATAGCTTTTCCTTAATCCCTCCTTATTATCCAATATTTTTGGTTATCCAACGTTCTGCTGGCCTGTTTATGTTGGATAAGCGAGACTCTATTGTACCATAACGGGGGGAAAACTTCACAGGGATGTACTAAAATAATGGCATCTATACTAAGAAAAAAGAAACATAAATGCATATGAGAGAAAGCAAATAGTTAATGTTTTTGGTGCTTTCTAACATTCAGTTTGAGAACAGTATGTTGACAGGTCATTGCCAGGCTTCAAAAATAAAAACACCCCGGTATGAAATCTTGTAGAATACTTAGGGAAAATGTATACTATGAATACAGATTGAGCCATCCATAGAACAAATGCACTACTTTGTGCATTTGAAAATTTTAGTATTATAGGATTGCAATGCAGTCCAGTACTTGGTTAGTTCAAAGTTAAATTCCGTTCTGTTCACTAGGAGTTACTTAGTTCGTAACAGCATAAACTAACTTCAGAGGATTTTACACTCAAGAAAGTAAATTTTATTGTAAATCCGGTACCTTTAAGATTGCATCACCTTCTGTTTTTAGGCCTCTTCTTCCTGGTATAGAATTGTGTTTTGCAATAATTGCCCAATAACAGAGTAGTTGTGATTACTTCCTGTGAGATAAGGAGAGGCTCGATTTACAAGAGAGAGAATAAGCATGCTTGTTTAAACAAAGAGAAACACTAATGCAAACATACACACATAAATCATTTGAAATAAACTCCCGCTTTCCTATCATTGGTCTCCATATAATTTACCTTATTATTCCACCTACGACACAATGAATTATTTACCGCTACTTGTCTTTTTCTATTTTATGCCATTGTAATTCCATCAACTTATATCTCTAAACCTGCCCATCATGTTTTTAGTCTCTCTCACATAAATATTGACAATGTATCTATTTTTTAAAAATCTATTTTTATTGGTTTTCTTAGAATACATCAATACATCAATACCTTCAATACTCTTATATTCCGTACTCAATTCATTCAATTAATTTTGAGAATGTATCTAATGTCCCGTTCTTCAGCAAAGCTGTTAATTTATCCATTTCTATTAATTGCAACATCTTCAACATCTCATTACCTGGGAAGGAATCCCACTGCAGCATTGCTGCACACCAAAATACCTGGGACTTACTCTGGACCGCGCTCTGACTTACAAGAAGAACTGCCTGAATACCAAGCAAAAACTGGGCGCTAGAAATACTGTAATACTATACAAAACCTGACTGGCACAACCTGGGGATCACAACCAGATACAGTGAAGACATCGGCCCTTGCCCTTTGGCACTCTGCTGCTGTATACGCATCTCACCATATTGAAATAGTGGATGTAGCTCTTAATGAGACACGCTACATTATCACAGGATGTCTATGCCCAACACCACTGGAGAAATTATATTGTTTAGTCGATATTGCACTACCTGACACCCATCAGGGAGTAACAGCCAATAATGAAAAGACCAAGGCAGTGACATCTCCGGCCCACTCTCTGTTTGGATATCAACCAGCACGCCAATGTCTTAAATCAAGAAACAGCTTCCTAAGATCTACAAAGATACTCACAGGAACACCTCAACAAGCGAGAGTCCAAAAGTGGCAGGCTCAAACCCAGAACCTCAACCAGTGGCTGAGACCAAATGAGAAATTCCCTCCTGGGCACACAGAAGACTGGGTGACTTGGAAGGTGCTGAACAGGTTGCATTCTGGCACCACGAGACGCAGAGCCTCATGAAGTCAGAAAAGCTGGAATGATAAATGCCTCTGTGTCTGTCTATGTATGTTGCATGTCTAAATGGCACTGAATGTTTGTCATGTATATGTGCATTGTAATCCGCCTTGAGTCCCCTGCGGGGTGAGAAGGGCGGAATATAAATACTGTAAATAGAGCCAACCTTAAGAAACGGGGCCACAAAGTGGAGTCCATGCGAGTGTGGAGAAAAACAAACCACAGACCACCTACTACAATGCAGTCTGAGCCCTCCCACATGCACAATGGAGGAACTTCTCACAGTGCCATCAGAGGCACTCCAAGTGGCCAGCTACTAGTGAAAGGACATTTAGTATGATGCCAAGTTCTTAAACTTTGTTTGTGACTTTAAATGCATTACAACTGTACTGTCAATTTGCTTCTGACATGATAAATAAACCATATCATGGTTTGGGATGAGAAACTCCCTCAGCATATCCGGTTGCAAAGAATACTAAAACTCTAGATGTCCATTCCACCATTCAGAATAATAATCTCTGTGGTTTTTTTCCCATTGAATGCTTTTGGTAGCAAAATGTGATTGTTCTATCAACTATTCCTTCTTCTAACTCGCCTCTCTTTTCCAGTGACCAGGTACTATGGGCCCTTCCACATTCTAGTAGGCAAGTTGAAATTCTCCAGAATTTGACCACTTCTTTCCAGGTAACCACTTCTAGCAAACGACTGCAATTGTAACCTTCTCAAATGCTATGCAAACACAGGTTGAGCATTTCCTATCCAGAATACCAAAATCCAAAAATGCTTCAAAATCTGAAATTTTCCAAGTGGATAACTGAGATAGTAACACCTTTGTTTTCAATATATATAAACTTTGTTTCATGGACAAATTGTATACATACAATTACATTGCTTTGTGCATAATGAATTTTATGTTTAGACTTGGGTCCTAGCTCAAAAAATTTCCTATTATGTATGTATGTGCAAACCCAGGTACCAGTAATACAAAATCAAAAAAGTATTTCCAAATTTCTAAACACTTCTGGTCACAAGCGTTTTGGATAAGATATACTCAACCTGTAACAGGGCTTGGATTTTAAGAGTTGTGGGTAATTCTGGTGGCCTCTACAAGCTATTTTTGTAGGTTAACTTAGCATGCGGTAACTAAGGTATGTTTCTATAGCAAATATATCAGTGGGAACAAATATTACTTTATTTGAGAAATAACTGATGTTCCTAGTTGTTGCTATTGTTATGTGCCTTCATATCGCTTCCAACGTATGGTGACAATAAGCTCAGAGGAGGTTTGCCATTGTCTTCTTGTGAGGGTGAGAGATTGTGACTTACCCAGTTTTGTCTATTAGGTTTTCAAGGCTAAGGAGTATCCTGGTCTTCAGAGGCATAGTGTGATACACAAAAATTACTTTATGTTTATATAACCCAAATTGTAATCCTCACAAAATCAATACATTTGTTGGGTCAATTAGGATCCCAGTCGCTTTTGCCAGTTTAAGAACTCAGGAAGCTGAAATTTGGGGGATCATATAGAATCATAGAGTTGGAAGACATCTCGAGGGCCATCCAATCCAACCCCCTGCCAAGAGGCAGGAAAAATGCATTCAAAGCACTCCTAACAGATGGCCATTCAGCCTCTGTCAAAAGCCTCCAAAGAAGGAGCCTCCACCACAGTTTGGGGCAAAGAGTTCCACTGCTGAACGGCTCTCACAATCAGGAAGTTCTTCCTAATGTTCAGGTGGAATCTCCTTTCTTGTGGTTTGAAGCCATTGTTCCACGTCCTAGTCTCCAGGGCAGCAGGAAAAAAAAACCTGCTCCCTCCTCCCCAGGCCCGCAGCCAGGATTTTGATTCCGGGAGGGGGGGGGGGCTGAGTCTGAGTGAAGGAGGGTCTACTCTAGCAAACCTTTTGTATTGTTACCCCAATACCCCTATGCATATGGGATATATTGAGTATGGTGATCAGATCATGATATGAATAAACATAACAGTTTAAATAATGCACCAGTAAGGCCTTCTCACGGACTACCATGAGAATTTCGGCGAGGGCTGCAGCCCACAAGCCCCCCCCCCGCTACATGCCTGCTCCCTATGACATCCCCTCACATCTTTATCCATGGCCCTCATCATGTCTCCTCTCAGACTTCTCTTCTGCAGGCTAAACATGCCCAGCTCTTTAAGCCACTCCTCATAGGGCTTATTCTCCAGACACTTGATCATTTTAGTTGCCCTCCTCTGGACACATTCCAGTTTGTCAACATCTCCCTTAAATTGTGTTGTCCATAATTGATTGAAATTCATGAGGCATTTACAAGTAACCCTAACCACTGTAGTCCCGTAGTGTTCTTCTGCTCCAATCCTCCAAATCTCCACCTCTCAGACAGCAGCTGCTGCAAGTATCAAGAGTCTGTTCCCCACTGATAAGGAAGTCCCATCCCATCATGTGAGCAATCTCTGGTGAGATGGAGAAGACCGATCCCTAACACAAGTCACCTCGCTTTGGTTATCACTCACATGCTGGAGAGTGACAGAATTAGTTCACTGCTTCCTAGTTAACAAATCCCATTGATCGCTTCTGCCCAATAAGTGAAGATAAGGGTTTTTTGTTGGTCCCCATAACTCCCAAGCTAGGGAATATGTAGGGACTTTGAATATGAAACACTCACAAAAGCATAATACACAGTTACACATTTGTAACTGCATTTGTTAATTCTGGCCATTGTTTTGAATTCTTGAGATGAAATGTCTTTCACTCCCTATCTTATGAGCACAGTTACGTGTTAAATATGTTAAAAAATGTAATTTTGAGAGAGGAGCCAATCATGATTCATCTATCCCAGGCATGGGCAAACTTCAGTCCTCCAGGTGTTTTGGACTTCATCTCCCAAAATATCCTGATGATTAATTTGTCTTACTTTTAAATTATGTTATATTTGATTTTACCATTGTTTGCTTTTGTCACCTTGTGAGATATTCACTGTAAGAAAGTCAGGGTAGGAATCCAACAAATAAATAAATGAACCTAGTTTTATTTTAATGTTATTTGAATTTTTTTTTAATGTAATAGGTTGTGCTTTGGCAACCTGACTCACCTAGAAACATAATGAAAAACAAAGAGGTACATTTCTACGTCAACATGTCTGATGTAGACGATGTGAAAGCTGCGCTTAACAGATCTGGCATCCTTTACAGGTATGATTATTTCCTGTCATACACTTTTAAAGCTTTACCAAATATTAGCTATTGTGATTGAGTTCTAAATGATTTCCTTTTTTTTCAGAGTATCACTGGAGAATGTTCACAAAATCATTGAGACCCAAACTGCCAATGACACTGTCTCCCCCCGCAGTTCTGCGTCATTTTACGAACAGTACCATTCTCTAAAAGTGGTAAGATGTGGCTATTATTCATTTTAATCTTCCACCCTGCCCTGAAAAGATAAAACCAATAGCATCTAAAACAATAATATAAGCGGAAATCATTGCCCAATAACCAGTGGAGAAAACTGTAGTAAAACATGGCCAACTGTAAACAGGAACAAGGGAATAGGATAGTGCAAGTTGTAGCTCATGAACTAGGGCATGGGATGAAAGTGCGGGAAAACCAAATACATAACTTGATACAGCAGACATCAATTCTTGAGGGTAAGCTTTGCTTTGAATGTCTTCTTATCTATCAGGATGGTCCTTGTGGCCTCTTCCAACTTGATGAGTCTGTCATTCTATGAGTGATCTAGTTTCCAAGAAATAACCACTGCTCTTTTAATGACCCATTTTATGTTGTACAGTATATCATTTAAGAACTTTATGTTGTATATCATTTAAGAATAACATCAGTGGTGGCTAGTAGCCCACATGTCAGTGTGTGTGTGTGTGTGTGTGTGTGTGTGTGTGTGTGTGAATCCCTTCCAGGTTAGGGCTATCTTTAAAGGAGCTCTCCCAGGTGCTGAACCTAGTGAGGACCAAGTTCAAGCACCTTGGTGAGCTCCTTTAAGACCTGGGTTAAAACCTGGAGTAGGTTCTCTATCCATCTGACAAGAGAAGTCCCAACCCTCATTGGATTGCAGAAATTTATAATTTGAAGAGAATACAAACACAAAGATTAGAATTGTAACAAGAAAACGGGGGTATCTCCAGTTGTGCCCTGTTCCTATGTCACTTTAGTGACTAAAGCACTCACTTAATTCCAAGAATGCTTCCAGGAAGATTCCCAGAATGCTGTTTAGCTTGTGAAGGGAAGCTACACGTTTCTGGTGCAGCTTGGATTACAGATTAAGACGAAGGTAAGATCAGTTTTGGGGCAGGATGGGAAGTCAGCTGTAGCTCTGATAAGTCTTGCGAGTACCATTTGGAGGAAGAGGTTCAAGAGCTTCTAATCTCTGAAAACAGATACTGAAAAATATTAAACCAATACATCAATAATGCATTGTGCATCAATAACGCATAAGGTAATGAGCTACAAACAAAGGCCTAATATAATAAAGTCCTGATTATTTATTTATTTATTTAAAACTTTTATATCCCAATCTTCTCTACCTCCGTAGAGGGACTCTACAGGACACTACTGATTGGTGTCCTGAATAATAAGCACCGTAACATAACACTATGTGACAAAATTTGAAAAACAAAAATCTGTTCCTGATTTGAAAGTGTTATCTCCTGTTTAATTGTGAAGTACTTACTTTGAAAGTAGTTGTTATACTCCAGAAACTTCATTTTTGTGGTTGCCACAGAATAGGCTGAATTGATTGAGACTCCATTAGATACGTATTAAAAATTATAGCAAAATGTGCTGCAGGATGTCCTGAAAAAACTTAGTTTAATAATGTTTTTCCATATTTTTATCATAGAACCAATTTGGAAATGACATTTATAATCCAGGAACAAAAAATTGTGTTACGTACTGTAATCGTTCCCTGCTCCAAGGTCATTGTTTATCACAATATGAAAATGTGAATTTGTGTTCCCAGGGAATGGTCCCGGGCACATGTTGTATCCACATTTCCAAAAGTAAGATAGTCTTGGATCTGATCTGTACTTTGATGAAAGATATTTTGGTAACCACATGTATGCCACCTAGAGTTTCAAAGGGTAACAAATCTGGAATATGACTGTTATAATAAAAAAGATAAAAGACCCATCAATTGAAAGAATAATTGCTAACAAAATGGTTTTGTTACTTTAGATATATTCCTGGATGGAAGAAATAGCTGCACAACATCCCAATATCATCCAAAAAATCTCCATTGGCGCATCCTATGAAAAAAGGTCACTTTATATTTTGAAGGTATAAGTTTCTAATAACATTGTATTCAGACATCTTGATGTTATTTGTTAACCTCATCACATCATGAGGTTCAAGTGCAATTGCACGGCAAATCCCATCCCTCAACATTATTGTAATTGTGGTGGAAATGGGGGTGGAATCAACTATATATACGCATAGATAAATCAACCTCAAATATAAATTGAGGGCAAGTTTTGTGCCCAAAATTATGAATTTTGATATGATCCATAGATAGGTTGAGGGTCACTCTGCGGTGAGGGGAAAGCACCAGTGCCACCTTAGAGAGCCAGGGTTCCTCTTGGAACAGATTTGAACACCTTCCATACAGCTGAATAAAATCCCATATTATCTACTTTGACTTGGCAGTGTGGACTCAAATAACCCAGTTCAAAGCAAATATTGTGGGATTTTCTGCCATGATATTCTGGGTTATATGGCTGTGTGGAAGGGCTCCAAGCTCTTGGCTTTAACTACTCTACTCAAGAGAATGAGAAAGTTCCTTTAAAAAAATAAGAATTAAGGCTCAAGGCCATAACGGCCTATGGCTTTGTTGACTTAATTTTTTTTGGGTTTGATTTTGTTACTAAAATTTCTAATCCTACATATGAGTATGTAGGATGCTACATGGTGCACATTTTGTTTTAGTATAATGATAATGCTGATCTGTGTTAACTATTGCAAGACACATGAAGTAATGCCTTTTTGTGAATAACAATTTACAGGAAAGTATTCAGAAATGTATTCAAAGAAAAAAAGGTATGGCCAAGGATCCTAGCATTACTTTGAGAACACCCCCCACCCACCCACCCCCACCCCCGGAGACATACGACAAGGATATGTCCAGCCAAACTAAAGAGATTGTATATTCCCACTGTGCAACTAAGATTTCTGTTTACATTCTTCTTTTAGCTTTCAAATGGAAATGGGACACAGAAAAATGCAATTTGGATAGACTGTGGTATCCATGCTCGGGAATGGATTTCTCCTGCTTTTTGTCTTTGGTTCATAGGACATGTAAGTAGGTGACATATTTTCAAAATAAATGTGTATATAAGAAATGAGAGGGAGGTAGTCAGGGATCACTTATCTAACAGATCTGCCAAGCCAAATGAACTGCATCCCAAAGTACTGAAGGAATTTGTTGATGTACCCTCTAAACCACTTGCCATAATATTTGAGAAATGTTGAGAATCAGCAAGGACAAACATTGTCTTTCTCTTCTTTTTTTTAAAGCAAAAACATAGATCCAGTAAATGACAAACTAATTGGCTTGACCTCAAACCAGGAAAATATATTAGTATGGATTTTCTGTCTGCAAGTTTCTCGATGACAATACAGGCATTCCTCAAGTTAATAATAATACACTTTATTTACATTCTGCTTTATCTCCCCTGTGGGACTCAGAGTGGATTACAGTACATAAAAGGCAAAAATGCCTTTTAACACCAACAATGACATATAATACACAAATAAGGTAAAAGTCTTCCTCTTTTTTCCATTTCCGGCATCTGGGGGGTGATGTGGAGGTGCTGTTGTTTTATTGTTCTATGCTGAAGGACCCAGCTGGCTGTAGCCTTCTCCGATCTTTACCGGCGTGTCTGCATGGGGCACCCTTTTACCTTCCCAACAGAGGCGCTACCCATTGATCTACTCATATTACATGCTTTCAAACTGCTAGGTAGGCAGAGAGCTAGGACTGAAATTGGAGTGCTCACCCTGAATCGCAGCTTGAACTGTTGACCCTCCAGTCCGCAGTCTTTCCTGCAGCTAGCGGCTTTAAACTGCTGTGCTACCGCAGCCCTAAAAACATATGACTCACAAATTACTCATAGTTAAGAAGCGGGGTGAAACAACTGGAAGTGAGAGAAATCTACCCCTCAAAAGGTAAATTCACGCCTGGAACAGTTATCATGGGAAAAGGGGGTCTCCACTGAAGCTTTATCACCAATCCTTGTTTCCACACAAGCCAAATTTTTCAAAATCCAATTATCACAGGGACAGAAAGTGTGGTGAAATATATATATATATATATATATATATATATATATATATATATATATGGCTGGAGTTACACTTTAAAAATTGACCTGTTCTGACTTACATACAAATTCTCCTTAAGGACAAATTTACAGGCCCTGTCTTGTTCATAACTTGGGGACTGCCTGTACAGTGATCAGTAGGAGAGAGCATAGGATAGCATATGCACTTTGAGACTACTGAAAGAGCAGCCAATTGCTGATATCAGACTTTGAACCAAAGTAATGGGAGGGGAATACACTGTGGTAAAGATAAAGGTGTTCCCCTGACATCAAGTCCAGTCATGTCTGACTCAGGGGAGTGGTGCTCATCTTCATTTCTAAGCCATAGAGCTGGCGTTGTCCGTAGACACCTCCTAGGTCATGTGGCCAGCATGACTACATGGAGCGCTGTTACCTTCCTGCCTGAGCAGTACCTACTGCACATTTGCAAGTTTTCAAACTGCTAGATTGGCAGAAGCGGGCCTAACAGCGGGAGCTCATGCCACTCCTTGGATTCAACCACCGACCTTTCGGTCAACAAGCTCAACAGCTCAGCGGTTTAACCCACTGTGCCACTGAGTGTTCCACTGTGACCTTCCCCAAAAGTTGTTATTGATGAGGCCAGGGGGAATGTTGCCCATGTTCATATTTAACAGGCCTGGTCAATACATGCAAAGGACTTCAAGAGGTAGAGCCCATTGAAATATGTCACATAACATCCACATAAATCAAAGCTGAAATAAGAGCAAGTAGCAACAAGAAGAAACCATGGTTCTCTTCATGAGATACTTTCCATTAAATCTTGTTTTTGCATTCTGTGTAGGCAACCCAGTCGCTAAGCAGGGATTCCGTGCTGGCAGGGCTTCTTCAGCACCTTGACTTCTATATCTTGCCAGTAATGAATGTGGATGGCTATGAGTACACGTGGACTACAGTAAGTGCAAGCCTTCCAGCTGTTGTATCCAATTTGATCCGGGGAATCTCAATGATAAAGCCCTCTTGCAAAAGATCTTAAGCTTCTACCAGTTCCACTTCCTGTAGCTATCTAATTAAAGTTATCATTCAAGTCAAAAGCATACTTGAAAGGCATTGGCACATTTCGTTGTGCTTTGGAATGTCGTCTCAATCTACAAAATGCAGGCTAATTGCCTACAGTAGAACATCACTTACACGAAGTTCAAACTGAGCCTTATTTTGTCATTTCCCCCCATTTCACTATAGGGCTTTGAACTTCATGACACAATCCAGTGCAGATTTAAGTGCAAGGAGTTAAGTGCAAGGAAACATGTACAATCAATGTATACAATTTATATACATGTAAATGAAATATGGGGGGGGGGACTATTTACCATTACATAAAATGAATACAAAGACTAAGAAAATGGTGGCAGCCAAGCTCAACAGAGAGAAAAGAGCCCTCTGAATGAAATAGAACTTCTATGATTGGGAGGCACTGAAATCCTTCCCTTTAGCCCTGCTCTCGGTCCCACTGCCATCGAAGTCACATTTGCTGGGGACGAGAGACAGGGCCTTCTCCGAGGTGGCCCCTAGGCTGTGGAACTGCCTCCTCAATGAGGTTAGACCTGCCCCCTCCTTACTGATCTTCCGGAAGACAATTAAATTCTGGTTATGGGATCAGGCGTTCACAGAATCGTTTGTTTACTGGGAAAGACAAGATTTATTGGACTGGACTTGGACTGCTTTGCATGACGATTTTAATTCTAGTGATTTTAATCTGGTGAGTGGGTTCTTAATGTATATTTAAAATTATTTTAATTTTGTAGATATATTTATTATGTGTTTTATATTATGTTTTGGCATTGAATTGTTGCTTGTTTGGAAGCCGTTCTGAGTCCCTTTGCAGAGGTCGAGAATGACGGGATATAAATGTTTTAAATAAATAATAGGCTAATATATAATGTTATGTTGTGGCTGCCTTCACTAGGGCTATTCTCAAAGGCATTGTTTCATGGAAGGCATTACAGAACTACTCCCACATCTGGGAAGCATTCAAGTCAATGTCAGAGCAAACCAGCTGGTTCATCTGGTTTAGGACAGTCCAGAAAACTGTTTTATTTAAAAGTTGGCTTTCATTCAGCTGCAACTGAATTTTTTGATTGCGTAAGTTGCTCAAGGTGTTGTAGAAATACAGTGGACCCTCAGTATCTGCCAGGACTTGAATCCAGAAACCCTGGTGGATACCAAAATCAGTGGATGCTCGAGTCATGTTCGAAAGAATGACATAGTAAATTGGCATTCCTTATATACAATGGCTTTTGGATTCTTTGTAAATATTTTCATGCAGAATCCATGGGTATAGATGGCCAACTGCATCCTGAACTACATAGCCTATTCAGATATGTGATTTCGAATTAAAAGTTTGGTTTTCAAAAGTAAACACTGGTGATAACCTCAAGATTGTAATGAAATGTGTGTGTACACGTACAGGACCGAATGTGGAGGAAAAACCGGTCAATACATGGCAGCAACAGATGCATCGGGACAGATTTAAACAGAAATTTTGATGCAGGGTGGTGTGGTAAGATTACGTTATGTATTTGTTAGCTGGCTTCCTGCTAGTCAGTTACAATCACATAAGTCAGGGGCCTTCGAACTTTTTAAACAGAGGGCCAGGTCACAGTCTCTCAAACTTTTGGAGGGCCGGATTATAATTTGAAAAAAAGCATGATGCACACTGCACATATCTTATTTGTAGTGCAAAAACACTTTAAAACAATACAATAATTAAAATGAAGAACAATTTTAACAAATATAAACTTATTAGTATTTCAATGGGAAGTGTCGGCCTGCTTTTGGCTGATGAGAAAGGATTGTTGTTGTTGCTATCAAATTGTTTCACTTAGGTTGACCCTGAGCAAGGGCCGGGTAAATGACCTTGAAGGGCCGTATCCGGCCCCCGGGCCTTAGTTTAGGAACCCCTGACATAAGTGAACTGATGACCTCATAATTGTTTTATATTTTAGATAGATAGATAGATAGAGAGAGAGAGAGAGAGAGCGTTGAATAGCATAGGGAAGAGTCAACACCCTGTGGTGTTTGTTTCACTGTCTGTGCCCATTCAGAATATTTTACCTCACTTTATGTCCCTCTGAGAATTGGATTTTGAAAAAATTGGCTCGTGTAAACAAAGATTAGTGATAAAGCTTCAGTGGAGACACCTTTTCCCCATGGTAACTCTTCCAATAGTGAATTTCCCTCCTGAGGGGTTCGTAAGTCCAAAGTTTGTAATTTGGGGAGTGCTTATATACTCCCTTGTCTAATCGTAAATGTCATGGATCTCAGTGTGATTTATGTCTCTAGAAAGATCTGCTTTGTAAGCATTTCTATAAAAAAAGTCCACATTATATTTGAATGTGCAGGTGTGTGTATGTCCAACTTCCAAATGATTTAGTGATGTGTCTTCAGCAAAAGCAAGTATAGCAATGTTTGCGCAGGCATACAAAAAATCCCAGATATGAAAAGAAACCCAGATTTCCCAAAAGCTCAATTCTATCTTAGCTCTGCAAAGGAGGAAAGGTCAAGTAAAACACATAAAGGTTATTGGTGTATGTCGGAAAAACAATTGGTAACCCTTAATCTTAGACCAGAAGTGAAATCTAAATCTTTCAAAGTTTTCAGTCTGAAAGCAAGGTTACTCCTCCTATCTCTATTTCAACCATAACTAGAGAGCCATTTTGCTGAAGTACCAAGAAGAAATTCAGATGGAAATGTTAGGATCCATTCTGGAAATCCTGTGTGGATGTTTATGGGTTCACATACACAATTAAAGGCACAGTGCCTCAAAATTTGAAAACCTTAGATAGAAGGTGGTCATATTTCTCAGTACCACACCAGTAAGCAATAATATGCCTTCCACTTATGAGTATTTGCTTCAGCTTCTAATACTGAGGCTCTAGAATGAAAAATGTTCATAACTTTGCAGTTCACTAGATCTAACCATTTACGGTAACTATTTTTTTTCTTTTTTAAATAAAGGTATAGGTGCATCTAATGATGCATGTGAAAACACGTACTGTGGACCTTACCCTGAGTCTGAACCAGAAGTAAAAGCTGTAGCTAATTTTCTCAGAAAGCACAAGGATCATATTAAGGCATATATAACAATGCACTCTTACTCCCAGATGGTTCTGTTTCCATATTCGTATACTAGAAATAACAGTAAAGATCACGATGAGCTGGTAAGTATCCTACTACCTTTGTAAAAAGGTCTCTATGTGTCTTACATAGGAGGCAGGAATAGGGTAAAACTGCTCAGCGCAGACCTAGAAGGCACAACCGGGATGTTTATGGGCAAAATCGGCCGCTTACTTGAGGGAATCAATAAAGAGGGCAATGGGGGCTGCTCTTTGCCAGGCCTCCTTCAGGTGTTTTTGTTTTTTTTTCAAAATTATATTTGAGTCAAGGATGAATAAATAAGCAGAGTGCATTTTGCAAGAGCACAGGTAACAACAACAGAACATGAAAACTATATAACACTGAAGTAAAGAAAACTGTTCTTATTTGCAGTTAGAGCTTATACATTAATGCACATTAAACAGTAATCAGATTTTCTCATTTTCAGAAATTCTTGGCAAACAAAGTAGCTAGTGCTATTAAAACTACATATCGAAACCACTATCTGGCAGGCCCCGGGGCACAAACAATCTGTAAGTATATATCAAGTTGCCTGTTGACATGTGGCGGCCTCATGAATCTCATAAGGTTTTCTTAGGCAATTAATAGAGGTGATTTTGCCAGTTCCATCCTCTGTGGTCTGTGGGCCACCAGTGGTCCGCAGCCTCACCATTACTACACCGTTGCCTCAAAATCATGTGGCAACAGAAGCGACTGGTTTCACGAAACCCTCTTATAGTGCCAAGACAATGAGGATGTCGGGATGGCAGTTGTCACCATCTGTTCGCCCACAAAATATTACTACCATCACATCAGCTCTAGATTGTTAAATATTAAATTATAATTATTAAATTATATAAATATTAAATATGGTTTTCTGTGGGCGAGCAGATGGTGACTACTGCATGGTGTATGTTCTGCATCAGAACCTAGAGATGATGTGGTCAATCCAATCCAATTTTCTGAATCAGCACCTGATTCAGAAAAGTTGACCAAAAACAAGTTCGTAACCCTTTTGGTACTAATGTTGGAGAGTGGTCCCTGGTCAAAAAAAAGGTTGGGAACCACTGCTCTGGATTATAGCCTACATCACCTAATATTTGTTGGCTTCCTCCCATCCAATTAATAACCAAAGCTGACCTTTTTGGATTCCAAAATCAGATGGAAGCTGGTGCCTTTAAGATATGCTGGCCTCTTTAAGGATGTAACAGTAGCCACAATAAGAACATTAAGACTCATTTGTGAATAGGCCACAGCTAAGATAAGGTTGCTCAGCAGGGCCTGGATCATGTGTGTGCCTGGCTTTCTCCTATAGATTTGGCTCCAGGAGGTTCAGATGACTGGGCATATGACCTTGGAATAAAGTATTCCTTCACTTTTGAACTTCGGGACAAAGGAAGATATGGATTTTTGCTTCCTCAGCATCTCATTAAACCAACTTGCTTTGAAGCACTCACTGGAATCAAAGTAATAGCTTCACATGTTATTAGAAATGTGTAACACACTGTATTCCACTTAGCATTGTACAACATTCCAGACAAATACAACTTGCTTGGTATTTTAATTTCAATAAAAATTGGACTTTGGTTGTTGCTAACTAATGTCGAATCATGTTTAACATCTGCCGTCCTATTGTTTTCTTAACGTTCAACTGTAAACCCGCCTTTTCAATCATTATTCCAGGTTTTTTCTATTTGTTTGCTAATTGTATGGTGCCATTGTGATATCTTAAACTAGCCATCCCCTGCCACGCGTTGCTGTGGCCAACATAGGGGTTCGGTGTGGGAGGTTTGGCCCAATTCTATCGTTGGTGGGGTTCAGAATGCTCTGTGATTGTAGGTGAACTATAAATCCCAGCAACTACAACTCCAAAATGTCAAGATTCTATTTTCCACAAACTCCACCAGTGCTCACATTTGGACATATTGAGTATTCTTGTAGAGTTTGGTCCAGATCCATCATTGTTTGAGTCCACAGTGATCTCTGGATGTAGGTGAACTGTAACTCCAAAACCAAAGGACACTGCCCACCAAACCCTTCCAGTATTTTCTGTTGGCCATGGGAGAACTGTGTGCCAAGTTTGGTTCAATTCCATTGTTGGTGGGGTTCAGAATGCTCTTTGATTGTAGGTGAATTATAAATCCCAGCAACTACAACTCCCAAATGACAAAATCATTTTTTTTAGTGAAGGACATACATTGGGTTGTTAGGTGTCTTGTGTCCAAATTTGGCGTCAATTCGTCCAGTGGTTTTTGAGTTCTGTTAATCCAACAAATGAACATTACATTTTTATTTATATAGACTCCAATTTTCATGTCTCCTTACTCTGAGTCTAGTCCTGCTTTATGTGTAATATGTTCAGCATAGAAGTGAAACAGAATAGGGCATTAATTTCACAGAAATAAACAATAACACAAACTGCCAGACTTGAGTGTTTTCCAAGCTTGAAGCCGCACATTTAAAGAAAGACACCATAATTTATTTATTTATTTATTTATTTATTTATTTCACAGTTTTGTATACCGAGCTTCTCAACCTCGTTGAGGGACTCAGCCCGGTTTACAGCCATAAAAACATATACATTCATTAAAATATATCACAAATTACACATTAACTTTAAAATACACTAAATATAAAACTACAGTGGTCAGTCGTCCTATTAAGATGGATCTACATCAACTTCCACCCAGAGTCCTATGGTGTTGTCTCATTCCTCAAAGGCCTGACTCCACAGCCACGTCTTCACCCGTTTCCTAAATGTTAGGATGGATGGGGCGGTTCTGACCTCCAGAGGGAGAGAGTTCCAGAGTCGCGGGGCCACCACCGAGAAGGCCCTGTCCCTCGTCCCCACCAGGCGCGCTTGCGAGGCTGGTGGGACCGAGAGCAGGGCCTCTCCAGATGACCTTAGTAATCTTGATGGTTCGTAGGGGAGAATACGTTCGGAGAGGTAAACAGGGCCGGAGTCGTTTAGGGTTTTATAGGTCAACACCAGCACTTTGAATTGTGCTCGGAAGCTAATTGGCAGCCAGTGGAGCTGGCGTAACAGCGGAGTGGTGTGCTCCCTGTACCCAGCCCCCGTTAGTAATCTGGCTGCCGCGCGTTGGACTTGCTGCAGCTTCCGGGCAGTCTTCAAAGGCAACCCCACGTAGAGAGCGTTGCAGTAGTCTAAGCGGGATGTAACCATAAACTGCCATAAGCCACTCTGGAAATGCATTAACAGCATGCATAATTAATCTGTATATACAGGATCCTCACAAAAGATACAAATCATGGTGGCATCCTGTTGGTTAGACCAACTATGCCAGGTTCATACACTCCGTGCTGAATGATGAGTTAATATATCGATAAATCCCACTGATTCAATGGTTCTGGTCTAGTCAGGACTAACAACAGGATTTTGGCCTATTCATCAGCCACTGTATCTTAATGTATACAGGTATACTTGTGACAACTAATCCGCAGAACTGGCACATTGCCTTCCTAACCAAATGCTTTAATTTCATATAGTACAGTAAACGGCAGGATAGGCAGGTTGAGCAGGATATACAACATCAGGAAATCTAGAGGCCAATTTGTTAGCCCTTAAGAAATTTGGGGCAAATCACACCACCAAATTTGAGCAGCAAACCAGGAAAAGATATTACAAGCAATACATACTTATCTTAATTAGATTTCCCCATGTGTATTGCATCTCTTTGAGTGATTTGCCAATAAAGTTGTGCAGTTGATGTGCTGTGTAATTTTCATCTTAGCTTTTAGTGCTGTCTTGGATCCAGCATAAGGAGAAAGGCCAGCCATAAATTGAATGAATCCATAATTAGGGGCACATTAAGATGTCAGGCAATGTATTGTCAACCTGTGGATTAAGAACTCAGCTTCCCTATACGATCCAGAGAACCTGGAAAGATTAATCACTTGAGCATTTGTCTTGGGAAGCCAATCCCTGCGTTATCCTTTTGTAATGCCAGGTTGGCTAGACTAAATGGGTTCTGGCAAGTGCAAGCATCTCTAGGCAAGTTGATGTCTAGAATATGCAGTTGAAAATCATAATTTTTGGGGGGGGGGGGATAGAGAAAAGACAATTGTTTTGTAACATAGGGTCTCATGAAAGATGTCAAGTAATCATTTGACAATGGAAAGTTAAAAAAAACCCTTGTTACTTTCTCTAGGCTATTTTTGTCAAGTAGAAATGAGCTATTGGTTGAGTTGGACAGAAACAGCATCCAAATGCAGCAACTCAAATGCTAGTAGTACTCTAAATGGCAAAAGCTTCTAAAATAATCTCCCTCTTCCCCAACTCACAGCATCTTTGCCATACCAGACCTCCCCCCCACCCACTTTCAGACCTCGGGGAGCTCCCCCAACAGAGTTTAGAAATCCCCCCAAGGAATGCTTGCATCTTCAAATCAGCCCCCACTCCTTTACCCACAGTGGCAACATCCTCAGGCTCAGACGTTACTTCCTCTGACCAGGGAATGGCAGCAAAACAAACTCATCATGTTCATTTCCCTCACCTTCAGGGATCATCCAAGCCCTGAACTCTGGTCTGAAGCATCAGAACAGAATGAAATCATCTCTACCCCTGTTGTAAGAGGCACCACGAAAAAAGTTGGAAATTTTGGAGAATAGTGCCATACAATAATATAATTGGAATATGTGCAATGACTACGTTACGTCATTAGATTACGATTATGTGCAATGACTATGTTACGTCATTAGATTACGATTTTTGGATGGCGTGATTTTAATACTGAACGTAATTTTAAAATGTTTAATATATTATTAATTTTAATTCATTCATTTTAAGCTGAATGTTTTAAGCTGAATGTTTGTGTGTGTTACATATGGCAATTGAGTCCCCCTTGGGGTAGAGAAAGGTAGGATAAAATGTAAAATATTTTTAAAAATGTAAAATATCAGATTCCCCTTAGAGTTTATTCCAATCCCATTACCAAAATGATCAAGAGTCTGGAAAACAATCCCTATGAGGAGCGGCTTAAGGAGCTGGGAATGTTTAGCCTGAAGAAGAGAAGGCTGAGAGGAGATATGATAGCCATGTATAAATATGTGAGAGAAAGTCACAGGCAGGAGGGAGCAAGCTTGTTTTCTGCTGCCCTGGAGACTAGGACGCGAAACAATGGCTTAAAACTACAAGAAAGGAGATTCCATCTGAGGAAGAACTTCCTGACTGTGAGAGCCATTCAGCAGTGGAACTCTCTGCCTCGGAGTGTGGTGGAGGCTCCCTCTTTGGGAGCTTTTAAACAGAGGCTGGATGGCCATCTGTCAGGGGTGCTTTGAGTGCAATATTCCTGCTTCTTGCCAGGGGGTTGGACTGGATGGCCCATGAGGTCTCTTCCAACTCTATGATTCTATAAGTTGAGAAAAGCCCTTGAAGTAATGCAAGCTATTATCCTTGTGGGCATGAAAACAGCAGGGGGGACTCACACAGCTAATTGGAGAAAGATCAAAAACAGTTTTTCAAGGAGTAGAAGAACACCTCACTGATGTAACCATTGTTTTTAACCAGTGTTTTTTTTTAAATCAAAGTGGACAAAATCAGAACTATTTTCTTCTTAAAAATTTAATAGGTGATAAAACATAATTCCAAAATGGACATTTTCACACTTACATAAAAGTGATTTATTAAATAAGATCCATGGTTAGAACTCAATGTTTTAAAACATTCTGCAAAACAGACAGACTGGTCTTCACATTTTATTTACCAAATACCTTCTTTCTCTTCCATCTCACAATCCACCCATTGGACCATCTTCGATGTAATGATAGCAGAACACTTCAGAATGTGGGCGTAGGAGGAACAGGGAGGCATCTCAGTGCATGTGAATTTATTTACTTTATTTTTACCCCTCGCTATCTCACCCCAAAGGGGGACTGCTTGCTATCTAATAGCTTATATTTTGGCTCCTTGTGCCATCAAGAGAGAAAATTCTGTTCATGGTGTGTTTCATGTTAGACCCAAACAAGGACCCTTGGTTTTTTAATCCCCTAAAAAGCAGGAATCATATGCCAAGAACAAACTGAGGCTTCAGATTCTTGCTTGTTAGGAAACCAGAAGCTACATGCTCCTGGATTAGACATAAAAGTAACTGAACACAGAGATAAGTTTCCGTATTTGTTTAACTGCTCCTGCTAGGAGAATGCCTACTTATTCTTGACCAGCCAGAACTTTGAAAAAAATTGGCTTATTATAACTGAACTGTCCCAATGCAGAATGAACAGTACTGTCCTACTTAAAAGGAACAAAGATGGATACTGATACAACCAAACAGTGAAAAGACCAAATGGGTGACTCAGGACATGCATATTTCTGGAATATACGGCTGAGAGAGTTTAGAGTCCTCTGTCTTTTCTTGTCCAGAAGCTGGTTGCATAGTCTTCCGTTTAAACAACCGTAGACTCAACCGCAGTAACTCATTGTCCACTACTGGAGGATTGGTGTAGGTTTGTTTTGTTGTGCCCTGTTTGAGAACAAACACAAGTCAGTTATAGCAATGCAATAACCAGTATATTGAATGTATCACATCTTTCTGTCCTGCAGTTTTTACAAGCAGGCTTGCTACATATTATTAACCCACTATTGAGAAACTTACCCTGTAGATCAGCCCAATTCCATGTAAAGTTTTTATTAGGAAACAATTTCCCTCACATGACCATGGGTCTCTGTGAGGTAGCCAGAATAAGACAACTTCCTGTATTAGACTCAGGCTGAAACTTGTCCTGTATCTATTTGCAGTGTTCTTACCTTTGTTCGTATGCATATTGTATTGCACGACATATTCGGTTTAATTAGTCTTATCAGTTTATTCATCTGTTACACAAAGGTTAGGAAAATGGTGGCTGAAATCCTGCATCAGGAGAAGAATGTGTACATACCTGTATTTCCAATGCTATACCTTCAATCTATTTAGTAAGCAGTACAACACACACAAACACACATACGTCACACACAGCACAGCCATTTCTGTGTTGTTAGAAAGCAGGGGGATGAGTGGAGAAGTGTTGCTGTTTACAAGGTGTGTTTGGGGGAGATTTCAGTGGGCAAAACACGTAACAGCTTGACTAGATGGTTTATGAAATATGCTGCAGTTATATAACTGAAGTAGTCAATAAGAAACATACAGCCAAGTCACCCTGGATTTGCTGAATGTTACACAGGCACCTCTTTGTTGCAGTGGTATGCCACATACACTTGCCTTTTCATTTTTCACCAGCTGCCTGCGAATTGCAGAATCTCTCCTGAAGCACAGGGCTTTGCAACAAGGGCCCAGGTTGCGTAGTAGACCCGCTCGCTCCTCCTTTCGCAGCAAGGCAGCCATGTTCAGGGCTCCTGATTCATGCTCAAATAGGTTCTCTGCATCTATATAGAGGCAGTGTGAAGAAAGATAATAGTCAACCCCCAATTTTGGACCCCAAATTGGTAAAGAATTCCACCCTATCTCATCAAGGGGAACTCAGGGCGGATTCCAATATACAACAGCAAACATTCAATGGCTTCATAAACAGAGAAATATCAACATAATAATAACAATAATAGTAATAATACAGTAATACAGAGGAGCAGTTGTAAACTAAAAGGAAATGACAGGGAGAGTTCCACCTATAAACCTTGCTTTGGCAGTCTTCCTATTTTTGTTTTATTTTTGTTCAGGGTGCTTTTCAGGTGACTTGATATGAAATCACCTGACCTAGAATAAAACTGGGGAGGGGGGATAAGGGAATAAAACATAAATGGTGCTAACACATTTCCTCCCTGTTGTTTTTTTTTTTCAAAGCCTGAGAACATTTTTCTCTTCTCTCTAAAATTGCTGGAAATGTTACATTTCTATCGAAATCCCTCCAAATTCCCCATTCCAGTGAAAAACAGCTCAACTGGAGGCTTAACTGATTTCAGCAGTTCATAACAGCCCCATTTGATCAAGAAATAGAATCTAGGATGGGTAGATGAAATGAGACAGAGAGTAAAGACGTGGGAAATATGCCCACGCTGTCCCCTCTTCCCCACACAATGCTTTTAGATTGAAAGCCCAGAGGCTGGGAAGTCGAAGGAATGGGAAATTACCTTTTGGTTTTTCCAATGTTCTCTGGCACGTCTCCTTAATTTTGCTGAAGAGTGATGGGCCAGCCAATTGTTTGGAAATGCCCACTCTCAACATGACAGCACCCGGAGTAAATTTTAAGAGAGCAGCTCCAGCCTCCCTTGGCTCTTTTGGCTGCTTTGGCATAAGACTTGACCAGTCTACATCTATGACATCTACAGGATCTGCAAAACACATAAAAAAGAGTCATCATTCTGCTGAGGAGGCATGGCCAGACACAGAACCCAATACATGGCACTACAGAAATTCCCACACAATGAATGCCGCAGTTACTTCAGTAGCCTAGAACCTGGGAGACTGAAACACCTCAGATGCCTTCTTCTGATTAACGAGGAAGATGTTGGCTTCAATACAGCACAATGCAGGGTGGAGAAGATAAGGGAGTCCTTTTGAGTTTTCATCCTTGATGAAAGTAAGTTTGTGAGCAGGATGTGAGCAGTTAGAATCATAAAGTTGGAAGAGACCCCACAGGCCATTCATCCCAACACCCTGCCATGCAGAAAAAGCACAATCAAAGCACCTCTGGAAGATGGCCACCCAGCTTTTGTTTAGAAGCCTCCAAATAATGGGTCTCTGTCACAGTCTGAGGCAGAGAGTTCTACTGCTGAACAGCTCATACAGTCAGGAAGTTCTTCCTAATGTTCAGGTGAAATCTCCTTTCCTGTAATTTGAATCCACTGCTTCAAGTAATAGTCTCCAGGGCAGCAGAAAACAAGCCTGCTCCCTTCTCCTTATGACATCCTTTCAACTATTTATCATGCCTTTCAACCTTCTCTTCTAGAGTTCTTCCAATTTATACAGCAAATGAACACTGTAGTGCTTATGTGATTTTTGAAGGACTATACAATAGTTCCCTTTTCTCTCTGTGAGTCACATTGGCATTCATCAAAAGGTGCTTCAACTCTGAAAGATTATAGAACTTAGTACGCTCATTGATTCATCATTTGTTTAAAATGAGACAATTCAGTCAGCTACAGAGACAGCAAAATGTTCAAAGTTTAGTCCCATGTGCTCTTTTCTTTTCAAGGGGGAGCTGGAAGAGGAGCTGATACCAAAGCGGTTGGCTTTGAGCACAGAAAAAAAATATGGTATGCATATTTACAATATCCTGCAATTCAGAGTTTTGTAACCACTGTTACTGGATCACCCCACTTTCCCAGTTCAACCCTGGTGAAGGGAAAAGGAAGACTAAACACATTATTATTAATGACCTCACTATGTTTTCCTTGCACAGCTGATTGAAAATAGTGGTATCAAAATAGTGGTACCAGTTTGGAAAGGCATTAAAACGAACCTACTCTGACTTGATCCACCAGCATATCTTTTTAAAAAGACTACTGAACAAAATCATTTTAGGTATACAGGCAGTCCCTGAGTTACAGACATTAAAAGTTCTGTTGGTTTATCCTTAAGTTGAATTTATACGTAAGTCAGAACAGGTACATTTTAAGTATAACTCCAGCCGTTTGTTTTTTTTTTTGAAATAATGGATAGCATAGGGGAGGTTGAACACCCCTGTAGTACTTGTTTTGCTGCCTGTGTCCCTGTTCAGAAGATTTCACCTCACTTTCTGACTCTGTGACAACTGGATTTTGCAAAAAATGGGTTGTAATAGAAACAAAGATTGATGATAAAGCTTAAGTGGAGACACCTTTCCCCCATGATAACTCTTACAGGAGTTAAATTCTCTTTTTTGGAGTAGATTTCCTCTCATTTCTTGTCGTCTCACCCTCATCTGTAACTAGGAGTTGGATATGTCATGTGGGGACTGTCAGTAAATTCCAAACCCAAGACCCATTTTTCAAACTCCACTTTGAAAACAAAGCCTGGTCAAATCCAAATGTCCAGTTCAAAAAAATAAGACTTCCAATGATGTGTTCCTCTCTCTCATCTGATGTAACCAGCTTTGGCATAGACATCCTGTTTTTACAACAGCTTTCCATTATATGTGAACCAGAAAACTGTGGTTTAATCACTCTTTACAAATAAGCACCATGGTGCACTGTCTTAAGATTTCCAGGTGATGAGCCTACATCTTAGGGCCCAACAAAGTGCCTTTTTTCTATGAAAGGTAGGGAAGAAATTAGACAAAATTCTCAAGGTCAGCCACCACTTTCACATGTGAAATTAATACAGGCTGCAAAATTTGAATCTTCTTGGCCTGGGATAGCTATAATTCTGGAACATACAGTGCTACCAAAAATCATATGCCATACCTGGCATTTTCTCGTCATCCTGCTGATCCTCTCTTTTTTCAGAATCACCTGCCAAAATTTCATCCAGTTCATCATCACTGATTGGCTCATATTCTCCAGCGCCAGATCCCATCGACTGTATATCATCTATTTTGGCTTCATCGTCTCCACCTACAAGAGGAGAGTAAACATGGCAAAATGTATTGCTTACAACCCTTTCAAAGAAGAATAAAATGTAGATGACTTATGGAGATAATAATCTGCACAGGTGAAATCAGGGCAGCAGGGGTGGTCATGGAAGGAAAGATTCAAACCAATTTCATGGAGGCACCCATATTCTCCATATTCCTGGCAGCGGATACTCTGCTAGCCTAAAATCTGAGCAGGCCTAGGATCAGTACATGCAAACCTGACAAAAAGAAATATTTCTCATAAAGTGTTTGGTGTTTTAAAAGATTAGAAAACAAGGAAATGGATTACGGTACATTTCTCCCCTCCCTTGAGTATTTCACCTTCTATGATTTCTGTCTTTTCAACTTCAGCTCCATCTTCAAGGCCTTGCAATGGTCCTGCATCTTTATCCTGCCTCTCTTTCTCTAGGGGAGTTGAGTCCAGACAGATCGGCTCAAACTCTTGACGCTCTTTGGCTTGTTTTGTTTCAATGTGCTTGGATAATTCTGTTTGAGAAGGAGCAGTAACACCTCGGTCTCTTTCAGAGTTCTCAGGAGGAGGCCTCTCCTTTTCACGGTCTGTATCTCTCCTTTTCTCCCGCTGCCTGTCCCGATCTCGAATTCTGTCCCGGTCTCTGCTCCTCAGCCAGTCTTTGGCTGTTTCTCGGTCCCAATCTCTCGGCCGACCCTCGCGCCGTTCTCGATCCCGTTCACGATCGTGGTCATGTCTGTCTCTGTCCTGAATTCGCTCCCGACTGTCAAATGACCCAGATCGGGAATGGCCTTGACGATCTGATTCAGGGGAACTTCGCCTTGAACTGTGGCTTCTAGAATCTTGCCGATCTAAATGAAGTATTAAGACAATGAAGGATTTGTGTGCAGATCATTGGAAGACATGACTAACTGCATCAAACAGCCTGACATCCTTCAATATAGCCGTTAACTTAAAATTAAAATTTAAGAAAAAAAGCTTTCTAACCAATATAAAATCTTATGTCAGATGTCAAAATCTAACTAAGTTTGCGAATGAAGCATGGGATCTTACCCTTTCAATTCTGTGCTTACCTTTGAGGCTAACTGGCTTGTTAAACCACAATTTGCCATGACATTTGACCTGGAATCTATTATTGAAGACTGCTTTGCACATCATGATATGATCCTGTTCAGTCCAGAACATACTCCCTAATTTCTACAAAATTGGGATTTCAGGATCAATGAGAAGTCTGCTTCAACAAGTTTAGTTGCTCAGAAATGTGAGCATTAAGACTAATGTGATAGCACTAAAACAAAATTAACTTTACTTCCATGTATTTTGGCAGTAATGTGTTACTGATATATTCTTAACCTTACACTAATAGTTCATAGCATGTCGATGATACATTACTTTTAAAAGAGGGGTCACTTAAATGAAAAGGGTCAATTTACCGTTTTTCAAAAAGCCAGACATTAAAATAAAACGGCTATCCAAGCAGTTAAAACAAAGTAAGAACTTCTAAAATTACAGCAAAGGTTGTAATGTTAAATTATAGAAAGCCAATGAATTTTTAAGGAACTAATTCTAAATTACAACCATGCACAGTCAACTTGGAAAGGCATGCTCAACTTGAGAAGAAAATCTGTGAGGACAGCCCCACCCCACTTTCTTGCTACCCATTCACTTCTCTAGTCATCACCTCTCTGTGCCCATTCATCTCTTATCTGCCTGCAAAGCTTGTTCCCTTTCATTTCATTTCCCCTTTTCCCCAACTTGCTGCCTCTACTCACCCTTTACTGTGGCATCACATAATTTTCTGAAAAGCCTTGTGGGTTCAATTGAGAAATTTGAAAGGGAGAAACTCGCAGAGCCCACAAGGAGACTTACCAGTATTTTCAGGCAGATGGGTTTATGTGTGTGATTCTAACATGCCATCAAGTTTAATATGCACATCAATTTTGGCAGTGTAATTTAGCTTAAAAAAGAGTGAGCATTAGATTTGAGTGAATATAGTAAATATGGTAATTCGTCCCTCGCAAGCTGTGACATTCTCTTCTGCAATGATCAGAAGACATCACAACAGCAGACAAAACGTTTTTTAGAAGTCTGATTGCAGCATATGAGAGAGCAGGAGTAAGGAATGGTCATTGCTGCCTAGATAGACAGCTGTATGTGGACACATTTTCTTTTAATTAAAATTTTCTTTTAAATATTATTTTATACTTTATTTAGATTTTAAACTTTGTAATTTATTTCATTTCACAGTAAAATCATTAAAGGGAAAACTTTAGTAGGCTAAAGAGTACAGACAGTCTCGAATAGTTGTATGAACCTGTTTCTCCTGTCATTTCTAAAGTGTCTCCTAGGAGTTAAGAATGACCTGGAATATGAGACTGGGAAGGAGGGGATTGTTATGGGGAAAGGGTATTATAAGAAGTCAGGAAGAGATAGCTTGCACAAGCTGAGTAACGCTATCAGAACTACCTGAAGAGGTGCTGCGGCTGGGAACACCTCGTTTTAGCTGATCAATTCTTGATTTCCTCTCTCCAGCAATTTCTAGGCACCTTTTCTCTCTATCACTAGAACTGCTGTGCAAGATTTTCTTCAAACCAATCTGGTCATCCCCGCTACGGTGTGCAGAATCATTGGAGGGCGAACGGAGTCTGCTTGAGGTACGGCTTCGGTTGCTGCAAAGACTGCTACTCCGCTTCTGTTCAGCAGGTTTGACACGTGGGGGATCTTCAACGACATGAGGAGTTTCCACATTTTCAGCTCTTGTGCGGTGGCTACTTCTATGGGGTTCCTCAGAACTTCTTTCCGGAACAGGTTCTCCCCGCTCTGGAACGTCTTCATCTGACCAGTCGCTGAATGTGGTGTCTTCCCTTTTAGGAGGAATTTCCACTACTACAGCTTTCTCAGGCACAACTTCTACCAACTCCTCCCTTGTGGTTACAGGTGGTGTCCTCGGGCCTTTTTTCTTTTTCTGGTGTGAACTACTGTCTTCTTCAGAAGCTTCGGAATCTCCTTTTGATCTCTTGCGTTTCTTTTCAGCATTTTTCTTTTTTGGAACTTTTTTGGGAGAAAAGACTTGGGTCTTTTCTGGTACGGGCTCACTGACATAGCGCTCCAACCCAGCATCATCCTCTTTCTTCTTTTTTGCAGTCTTTTTTTGCACTTTAGCTTTCTTCTTATCCTCATGCAGATGATCGGCTGTCTCTCGTTCTTCAGAAGCCCGATTACTCACAGTCTCTTGGACTTTGCTCCTTGAACTTTCATTGATCTCTCGCTGCTCTCGTGGTTTCTCCCCAGAAGCCCCTCGCTCTTTGAAGTCACTTTCTTCATAATGTCTGGAGCTGTCCTTTCTCTCTGGCTTTCGGTCACTGTCTTTCCACCGGCTTTGCTTGTCTTCTGAAAGATGTGTAGGACTAAGCGAGCGTGATTCCTGCGGCCGTACAACCTGACTTGGCAATTTGCGCTTTTCATCTATAAAAGATGCAAAACATGTTGTGACACTTTATTTCCAAACAAGCCTTTAAAATTAGCTCAGTCACTTAAATCCAACATTGGCATGGATGGGACCAACATTTAGTAAAAGAGTCCCTTCCATTTGTCCCCACAGAAGAAGAAGGTGGTTATATTTTTAAACTCGTATACTAAAAAAAATAAATAATAAAATAAAATAATAAAAAAGAAGCATGCATCAATTTGATCTAGAAGTTGCTCACAGAAAAACTCACCGGTGTGCACATAACAACAACAACAACAAAACAACAACAACTTTATTCTTATATCCCACCATCATCTCCCGGAAGGGACTCAGAGCAGCTTACATTGGGACTATGCCCAGCATAGAACAGGGGCTACAAGGTAACACAGTTAAAAACATAAAAATTAAATATAATTAAAACAATAAAACCAAACAGTAAAACATCATAAAAAGACTTCAACTGACATCAACAGGGAAAAGTGGGCATGTTCAGATTTCTGAGGGCAGGGCAAGGGGTTGTGCAAATGCAAACTATAGGGCCGGAGCTGGAAATAAAGTGCTGGAAAACCAAAACAATACATTAGGGCTAGGGAGACCTAATCGGTAGCTGAACCATTATTGTCAAGACCCAGAAGCCTGTACTACAACTATTATTTAAAGACACATTGGAACATCCAAGTTTTCAAGTCTTTGTGGAAGGTGGGCAGAGTGGGGGCTCTTTTTCTATTTCTATAATTACTCTTCAACAGCTAAATTAATTTTAAAGTTAGGGCTGCTGGGAGTTCCATAAGGAAAAGTGAGGAGATGAGAAATAATTTGTCCCCGACAACTAAATGACCTCATACTGATACTTTGCAGTATCTATAATACATTCCAGTTAACAACCACAAAGATCCAGGAAAAATGAATTATTTTAGGTTATAATTAGATAACCTAAAACAAAGGGTTAGGAATCTTTGGACTACAATTCCTACAATCCTATCCCATTGCCCATGCTGTGTGGGGGTGATGGATATGGAAATATCTGGAGAGTGAATTGTTCCACACTCCTGCTTTAGGCAAGTTTTTGCCTGTAATATTAAATGTAGCTTTCAAGACTCACAAATATATTTACAAAGTAACATTTTGCATGGACATCTGCTATACGGCCTACAATATACATTTGTGGTTTTGTTCATGTCGAAATTTCTGTGATGTGGATGACAGTTGATATGACCTTCAGACATATTAGTCTGAACTGCCATCACCGTAGCAACACAGAGATAATTATTCATCATTTCATGTACTGGGAGCCTTGGCTTCTATGTTTCTGTAGTCTAATAGCTTAACAGTCCAATAGCGGACTGACAGTTTCAGCAGCCAGTAAGTTTCATCCATTTTTCAAGGGCCTTTTGGCTTTAATATCTTCTTCACATCTTTAAATGAAAGTGCTTCTCAAAGCCTATTTGTGTGGCATGAAGAGAGCAAATTACTGGGGGTGAAACAGAATATGAAATGTTCTAAATAAGAAAATTGCTGGATCTAAGAAATCATTGCTTTGCAAGAAAGAGAACATGGCACCAAACAAACAAACAAAAAAGGCAGGATAAAAATCTTGGCTGATTTGCTATTTCAGCCAGCAAAACAGCAGCAATTAGTTCTAACCTACAAATTAACAAGGAGTCTAACTTACTTTGATCATCTCCGCTATTGTAGGCATCACTATCATGTGAATGTTCACGGCGACGCTTGGGTGACTTGCGTGGGCTGGGGCTACTTTCATTTCTGTGACGTTTTCTAAATAGGATTTTTTTTAAAAAGGTCATTAAATCTATGCATCTGAATTTCAGGCAGTATCATGGAATGTAATAAATTATGTGAGCTAGACTGAATATCAGCACCCAAATCAGCAAAATATGACTCATTCCACTTTCTTAATCATTTGAATAATTCATAAATCTAATTAAGTGAAAATTTTATTGACTCATTATGCACACATCTAAACATTTAGTTTATTTTGGTTATAAAAAATTAACTTACTTTGACTTCCTGTCTTCACGGCTATCTCTAGTGCTTCTATCTTCCCGGACATCTTCTCTCTTATCCCTGCGTTCCTCTCTTCCTTTCTCTTTTTCATCCCATTCTCTCTGTCGCTCTCTTTCCTTTTCTCTTTCCCTTCCTCTGTCTCTTTCTCGTTCCCGCTCCCGCTCCCTTTCCCGTTCTCTCTCTCGTTCCCTTTCTCTTTCTCGTTCACGTTCCCTCTCCCTATCTCGATCATGGTCTCTGTCGCGTTCCCTGTCTTTATCTCTTTCTCTCTCACGTTCTCGTTCACGGGCACGATCACGTTCTGCTTCTCTTTCTCTTTCTCGTTCCCTCTCTCTGTCTCTCGGTCTTTCATCCCTTCTATCTTCACTTCTATCTACTCTCCTCTCATCTAGCCTTTCATCACGTTCAAGGTCATCATTTCTTCCTTGATGTCGTACTGGTGAACTTGCTCTCTGATCTGCAACAAGAGATGGAGTTCATTACTATGTATAAATGGAAACATTTATTTAATTATTTCATAAACTGTTTATTATTTTAAAACTTTTAGGATCAACTTTGGAAATTAATAATTATGCTATATGTAGCATGCAGAGAAAACCAGACAATTTGTCAAAAATAATATGTGTTTATAAAACTATTAAACATAATTGAAGGATAAGAGGGGAACGATAGCTTAGTACAAAAAGTTCCAAAATAAATGTTAGCATCTCTCGTTAAAATGATTTTGGGTAGCAGATGATGGTAAAATTACTATGTTTAAGGTCTTGGAGCTAGGCTTTTTTAAAAACCAGGATCCCCTGGAACCCTAGAATTTTGTGAGATCATAAGGAATTCCTCATGAGCCAAAGGGAAATGAGTGTAAAGGAGTATATTGATAATAATTACCAACACCATGAAATAGATGGAAGTCAATTTGTACAGATGTGTATTTTTAATATTATGGTTTTTTTTGTTTTTTCCTCTTTCTTCTCTTTTTTCCAATTCCTCTCCTTATATATGCTTTCTATACTCCTATTTTCTTTTCAAATTGTTTGTTATAATATACTAAGTCTAAATACCAATAAAATTATTTTTAAAGGAATTCCTCATGAGTGATCATGATTGAAAAACCAAAACCTTTTTTAAAAAGCTGTGAAGATCATAAAATGATAGTGCCATAGAATTCAGAGGTTTTTCTAAAGTTAGAGAAGGTTATAAATATAAATAAATAAAATAAAATTGTATTTGTACCCCATCACCACCTCCCCGGAAGGACTCAGGGTGGCTCACAAGAGTACATTCGAAGTGCCAAACATAGAACAAACAATACATAAGCCTCTAAAACAACAACATAAATCCAATAAACACACATAAACCTCATCTAGTAAAATTTTAAAATGCATAAAATGTTAATAGAGATTTCTTTGGAGAAACCCTATCAGGCAGAGTGATCCTCTGGGCTTACTGGACTATCTGAAGAACAATAATTCACTGGGCTATATGAACACCAGTGAACTCCATTAACAACTTTAAACAGTTTATTATTGCAACAGCAAGCTGCCACCATAATGCCAGGAGATCTGTGTAAGAGAACAATACGATGTGCTAAAAATCAGCGAGATGAAACCTTCACTTCAGTAAATCTATCAGTGAACACTGCTTTTGCTATTAAAAAAGCCTCAAAGTCAAAGTGCAATGTTACATTTCTCCATACGATTGAATACCTACCAAGGGCTGGCACCTCGTACCCGCTAATAGAGACAAACTTGATATTAAGAATCAAATTTGTTTCTCTTTGCATCACAAAAGCATATTGGGGTGCTTGCAGGAGAGATAAAGTGGGATATAAATAAAAAGCAGAAGCAGAGGAGGAGGAGGAGGAGGTGGTTTTGTTTCCTTCACTACAGTGGAGTGGATTGAATGGGAGCATGTCAAAAGGCAGAGCAGCTTAGTGAGCTAGCAGCTAAGAAACAAATGACCCTCACCCCTCTCTCTGTTGTCACGCTTGTCCCGTTCTCCATGTCTTCTCTCAAAGGAAGAATCCCTTGCATGCTCCCGGCTTTCGTAGCGATCCCTCTCAGGATAATTGCTCCGTGATTCCCAGCTGTCATGGTAGCTACTACTAGTATTGTGGCTATCAGACTGAGATCCCCTTGTTCCTCTACTACCTAATAAAATATATAAAGAGACAGAGGAATCATGGAAGCATCTCCACTACTACATTTAAATATTATGGAATTAATAATATCAACATAAACCTAAAAGCTGATTTTTAATACATTGGCAAATTATATAGTTTTGCTATTGTTTAAGTATGCACCCTGGTGAGTTAGAACTATGTTCTTAAGTAAACCTAGTGACTTGCCTGAAGAATTAAGTCTGCAATAAAAATCATACAACAGAAATCTGAAAATAAGTTCTTCTGTTCCCATCTCTGTTCAAAATCACTTTCTTCCAAAAATCAGCGTTCTGCAAATTAGCTAAAACTCCAGAATACAAAATACTGCATTCAGGCAGCAAATAAATTTATTACAGAGCAATCACCCCTAAGTTTGGACCTTAGGGGCAGGCTGAAACCCATTCATAGACTGCTCAAATTAACAACAAATGTATGTATATATTAAGTATTCTAAAGCTTTCACGCTGCTACAGTCAAAGACAGTAAACACATCTGAAATCATTGACAGCAACAGGAAAAGGGCCAAACATTCAATCTCCTCAAATATAATAAACCAAATGTATGTAAAGAAAGAAATCCACTCAATTCTTATTTTCAGGTTACCTATCTCCTCTGTAATATTTTAGTTTTTCTGAATACCTATAGGGCGCTGATTCATTAAGTAGAATAGCAGTTAAATTTGGAAAAATCACGAAAGAAAAAAGTTCTGTTTAAAAGAAATTTCTGCCATATTGGTTAAATAGTTTTTTAACTAGTGAATCACCCAATGACAAGCTTAGTATGTACCCTTTTCTGATAATTCAGGAACTCTCCCTCTGCTTCTTCCAGACGTTCTGGATTCATTTCTAGTGTCATTCCTTGAGTCTGTCCTGGTTTCAGCACGAGAACTATCTTCTCTGCCATGGCTTCTTCCATAGCTACGGGATTCCTCCAAATATTGTTCTTCCTTTTTATGGCTGTCCCGACTCTCTCTCTCTCTGTAGTCACTTGTATCCCGCGTGGAACGCTGGTCCCTCTGATCACGACTTTCTTTAGCATCTCGGCTACAGTCTCTTGAATCCCGAGTAATCTCCCGTGAGTCCCGAGTATCCCGGGATTCCCTTGGATCCCTGCGGTCTCTGTTATCTCGAGTTTCCCTTCGATCTCGTCCATCTCGAGATTCTCGATCATCTCTGTGATCCCTGGGTGTACTTTGTTCCTGGTCATAATCACGTTCATCTCTGTTATCTCTCTCTTTCCCTCTTTTTCCTCTAGTCTCTGAAAGTACAGTTACATGTCAATAGAATAAAAAACAAAATGCTACAGGGGGAAAATCCCCATGGAAATTATTTTAAATGGAGTTTGGTGACTATATGTATAAATTTGTTTTCTTTGCTAAATTAGTAAATACTGCTTTTAAAAAGTGTGTTTCTGAACTAAAAGGTCACAAGGATCTCTACACCTCTCTTCCCTCACATATTCCCTGTTCAGCAAAAAAGGATGCACCAAAGATTATCTAAAGGCACATGTAGCCTAAAATAACAAGAAGAATGTGCTAAAATGGCTAAAAAAGATATTAATAAAAATATAGTCTGCCATCCACTGGTCACTACATGGAATAGGAAAACAGTATCTTGACATCTGGGGGAAAACTGAAATAAACCAATACTCTCACAGAACATCTTCAAAATCTCAAAATTTTGCAAGGCCTTTTTCTCACTGGGACATAAAATTACTTCCTGTTTTCATTTATCTGTTAATTGTCATGAAGTAGAATACTTTCCACAAAATGGAGAAAGTTAAATAGTTTCGAGTTCTGAAACTTGTTTCCCAAAGCAAGTGCCACATGGATAGTGCTAGTCCATGATTAGATATAATATATAATATACCTGTAGCTATTGCAAGTTTGCTATCAGAATTTTATTTTCCATTGCCTTGATTCTTCCTGATCCAATTTCACCAATTGCTTTTAATATCCAATTATATTATATCTAAAAATTGCACTACAATGTGTTTTATTTAAAACTATTGGGAATATTACTATACAGCTATACAGTGTACAATGCTATGGGCTTCCCTGTATTCCTCTTGTTCTGGCAAAAAAAGGTGACATTCTCTAATTTTGCTTGTAGGGTTCCCTTGCACCGTTTCACATTTGGATATTTGGCTTTAGCAAAACCTGGCCTCTAGAATTTCCAAATTTGTCCAGTCAGAAATGAGAGAGTAAGTTTAAATAAAGACAGGCTATCATTTCTAGAGTTTCTCTTTTTTAAGCTCTCTTATTTTTAAATCAATTGTAGCATCTTCCATGGCAGATTCTTTTCAGTATTTTTAATAATGAATTTTCAGTGTCTAGAATTTTTCCAACTTGTCTCTAAAGGTGGCAGGAGGCAAAATCTCAACTATTTTACCCCTTCACAAACATGAGTATGTGTGCTATTATATGTTGGGAAATGTGGGCGTCTGGCAAGAAATTTGCAATTACTTTCTGTTAAACTTCATATATAAGGTAATCACAGATCTAGAAGTCATGTTTTGTTTCATTGGATAAATTACATTTTATGTTTGGAGTCATAGACAGCTCTTATTCAAACCCAGATTTATCAGTCAATCAAACAAGACTAACTTGGAGTGCCATTAATACTGATTTCACTTTGGTGCCAAGCTTTGAGACTGGAGATTTTGGCTTGAATCAACACATAAATTGTTTCAAATTGCTTGATTTTTAAAGTCTTCAGTTTTCTTAATTTTGTGTTATATAAAACGGAATAGATGATAAATAAAACAGCTTTCCTTCTATTAACATAACTTTGTCTATGTGTTCTGATGTTTAAACAAATATTTTTTTAATGTTGAGAATTACAGCTCGCTAGAAGAAATTGTGGCTGGTTGCTAAACTCTACTTGGCCACAATTTGCTAACACAATTTACAAAATATTCTCATCTTGTGTTAATTGCATCCGATTCCAATTTGTTTCAATGCAAGAAACCAGTCAACATATCTCGAATAAAATAATACAGTTACATGTATGTTCATTTTTTCAACTGCCAGTCAATCAACATTTTCAGAACTCATATAAACACATAACAGTGCATATGTGCATTATATGCATATTCACATGCCTCTCTAATCCAATGGCCATTAGTAGGTAATTATGACATATAACCATGGCTTTTCCACTAGAACTGATATGTTCATAGTATGCTTTATATTACGGCCCTCAATACCACTTACCAGAAAATGAAAGTAGTTTGATTCTGAGGGTCAAAAATTCACACTTCTGCTATCTATCTATCTATCTATCTATCTATCTATCTATCTATCTATCTATCTATCTATATACACACACACACACACACACACACACACACTAAATAAACTGTTCACGATTTTACTATAATTCAGTATGATATAACTTATTCCTATCAGTTTCCTATTTTAATTATTTTTTTCATTCTATGCCCACTGATTTTCTTCAGGAGGCTTTAGACATTGCTTTTCAAAAAATCATGATTGTCAATTTCAAGTGATTATATTCTAGGAAATGAACTGCAGAATACAATTGAAAAATAACTTCCATCATATTCAACCACAAGTTGATTCTTCCTAGGAAAGACTATTTATTCTATAAGCTTTAGTAATTGTTTCCAAATATATGATTATGAAGTTAGGGCAATTAATTCTATCCAGTTTACAAGTCATTTGATCGGCAACCCTGATAGTGATGCTTTAGGTTCTGTAGTACAATAGGCAGCAATTCCAGACACAAAGAGTGCCCAGCTTCTTTTCACATGAAATGTTCTATACAAGATAAATAATAAATAAACAATAAAAAAAAACTTTAGTTATACCCCCGCCACCATCTTCCCAAAGGGTCTTGGGGTGGCTCACCAAAATACAAATATAGAGATCATATTTATTCTTATTCATACCATCCCTTCTTTCATGGCGTCGATCATGTGATTGTGAAACCCGCTCACGATCAGTTCGGCTCTTCTCTCGAACTGGTGAACGATGCCTTGAAGAGGTCTGTTTTTGTTGAGGAGAAGGTGAAGCTCTGTGGGCGTAAGGGGAAGAGGAACGGCCTGCAGGTGGGGAAACTGTCCTTTTGTAAGGGGGGGAAGGAGTTCTTTTGTGACGTGGGGAAGGAGAACGTCTCTGAATAGAAGAACCTGACTGAGATGAAGAGGAGTGATGTCTTGAAGACACAGGAGAGTGATGCTGAGTTGGCGGTGAAGCAGATCTGCGGATGGAGAATTTTTAAAAAAAAAAAAACAACTCTAAGCCGTATTTTTTTAAACATGATAATACCTTTTCTATTGATGACCTCTTGCTGACATGATATAGATTCGTATTTTCAAATTCTTCTGCAAACTGGACACATTGGAATAAATTTCTGACTCACTACATTATGGTAGTATCCTGGATATCTACTCTTTCAACTCTCCAAGTTGAAGTCCAATGTGAAAAAAACAATACTACCGACAAAAGCCCATGACTTTCTTCTGAAAGCAAGTATTGCCCTCTGTCACAGGGTTGTAGGGAAATGTGCCCCCCAGTGGTGTTCTCTCCAACAGCTTTTTTTTGTATTTTGGGTGGGTGAGAGCATGGGGGAGGAGGGTAATAAAGTTTTGGAAACCGAGGCTGAGGTATGGTGTGCATGTGTGATTCTTCTAAGTCCCATGAAAAACCAATGCTGCTTAACAACTACTAGCAGTGGCACACTCTTGCTTTGTTATAAGGTACACTGACCCAGTGTCCTTGTTTTCAAACAATTTTCTAGGTGAAATTATCTTAATTATTTGATCCGCTTTTAAATGAATGAAGTCACTTACATACATCAAACAATATATAATTATTCTACCTGCAAGATGGTGAAAAAGAATGCTTATGGCTGCTTGACTTAGTCGGAGCCCAAGACGTCTGCCTTCTCCTTGTAGAAGGGGAATATTCTCTTGAAGGAGAAGAATTACTGCCAGAATGTTCTTCTGGACTAGGTGAACGTCTCTGCCTATGGGAACCCTCTGAGGTATCTCTGAGGAATACATAAACAGAGATGTGTTATTATCAGTAAAACGATGGAGAGGGTGCTTTAAGCATTGATCATTTGGATTTCATCTGGAGTTAAACATGCTCCTTCACAGATCTTTCTGCACTCGGCAATGAACTAGTGAAAGCTACTGGGTCTTTTAGGTATCTGATGGTGAGGAATTATTTGTCATCTTCTGCATGTTTCTCCTCTGTAGAGGCTTCTGGGTTCCACCCTGGCACATCCTCCTATTTTAATAAGTATGGAATGAGGCCAGTTACCCAAAATGCACTACAGTGACATCCAAGTCAGGCCCCTTCTACATGCAATTGAAATAATCAAAGCAGATCATCCACATTATCTGCTTTGAACTGGATTGATTTGAGTCTATGCTGACATATAATCCAGTTCAAAGCAGATATTCTGCATTAATGAAAAATATAAAGCCATCAAATACATCCTTTAAAATGAAGAATGGCAAACCAGTCATGCATAAATCCTTGTTTGCAGTAGTTCATGGATGACATATAGCCAACTTAAACCTATACCCAAACAATAAAACAATTTTGCAAATACCTCTGTTTCTCCTTTTTTTCTTTATTATGTCTTTCTAAGTCACGGCCTCTCTCTTTTGTCTCCCTTGGTTTCTCTTCCAACCGTTCTTTAACTTTATGTTTTTCCTTATGCTTTTTTGCTTGGGCAGTCTCCTCTTGCACTGGTGGAGGTGGACTAGGTGTACGAGGGCCTTTCTTTTTATTGTGGTTGCCTTTCAAACTCCTAAAAAGGCAGTAAATAAACATTTCACGGGTTAACAGCAGTGCCGCTTGGATAAAAATATATATTATTTTATTTTTAAAAAATTACCGTAACTTTCTGACTGTTTATATCCAATTTGTTCTTCCCAAATTAGACTATCACCTAAAGTCTACAAAGACCATTCAAAGCAGGGGCTGCAATTTTCATGGTTGTTGCCCCGTGCAAGCCTCAAGGCATTCTACACTGGAGACCAACTGCATTATCCATGTCACACCAAATAAATCTGATCCACTCGAATATATATCTTAACAAGTATCTACCTAAATAATATCGGGACCACAAAACCAACTAATGCAGAATACAACATTTTATTTATAAAACAACCCTGCATACTAACCTTTGTTGGTCCAAGAGGGGTGAAGAAACTGCAGAAGTTTTCTTTTCCCTCTTACTAACAGTTGATGAAGATTTGGGACTCAATCTTAGTTTTGGAGATTTGCTAGATTTTCGTGGTGAAGGTGAGGATGATAACTTGGATCCAACAGCCTCTGGAGAAATCTTTTAAAAAGCGAACGCATTAATTTTATCCCACTACAGTTAATTTACTTTATATTACTATGTGCTTTTTAATAAGTATGAGGATGTATCATTGAAGACTGAGCTTTAAAATAAAATACCCAAAATAATTCTGATTTCATCTCATGCTTTATTTTTGTTAGGTAGCTTTCTTCTTATCCAGCTAAAACAAGACAGATAACATTAATTGCTAAAATGTAAGACAAAGTGAAGCCTCAAGTTGGAAAGTGAGGTTTCAAAGCAGCAAGTAGGAAATACTGTTACAACAGAAACTCCAATTCAAAATGGCAAAATCATTTTGTCTGAAAAAAACGACTTTTGTGTGTGTCAGGAGTAACTTGAGAAACTGCAAGTTACTTCCGATATGAGAAAATCGGCCCTCTGCAAGGACATTGCCCAGGAGACACCCAGATGTTTTACCATCCTGTGGGAGGCTTCTCCCATTCCTTGCATGAGAAGCTGGAGCTGACAGACAAGAGCTCACCCTGCTTCTTGGATTCGAATTGCAAACCTTTCAGTCAGCAGTCCTGCAGGCACAAGAGTTTTAACCCATTGTGCCATCGAGGTTAAAAATTATAAACCAACTTTTTAAAAATCACTTGTAAACCAAGTAAAACCAGCTTAGCTGCTAAAAAGTAACAGAAAGCGGGAGTTCCAAAGCACTAAAGCTGGATGGTGAGATTTCAAAGCAAGAAGAACAGAAGCATTGTGACAATGGGAACTCCAATTCAAACTGGGAAAACTACTTTGTATGAAAAATTACTTAACAAAAAAAGTATTATTTTTTTCATTTAGATCTAATAGTTTCGACATAAACATGGAACTTTTCTGTCATTGTCTTCATATTGTTACACTTGTTTTCCAAAAAAGCTGACATATTGGGTTATGCACTTTCCTCCCATCCTTAATGAAGGTTTAACCCCACTGTTCGTCCCTTATGAGCTCCTCCCTCAGAAACACACTCTCCCACTACTATCTCATCCAGGGTTTTATCAATTTTATCCTATGCATTTGGCCTGCTCACTATGTTCTATCTCTTCATCATGTTATTTTGTAACAGTTTATTTTATTTTGTTACTTCATGTATCTTATTGTGATGTTATTTTTGCTTCTTTGTATTTTATTTTGTTGTATTGTATTTTTGGGCTTGGCTTAAGTTAGCCACCCTTAGTCCCCTTTGGGGAGATGGTGGCGGGGTATAAATATGATGATGATGATGATGATGATGATGATGTGTGTGTGTGAAGTAACTAGTGACACCTTCTAGATGGTATGAAAGAAAGCGCCACTTCCTAATGTTACAAGTGCCAATGACTACTCAATAACTGTATAGATCAGTGTGAATGAAAGGTCTACCATGGATTAAATTCTATTTTTTGCTACAACGGTTTGCTCATGAAAGGCCACCAGTCCGAAACTACAATGAACAAGCTCTTGCAAAATATTTCAAATACAGTCACTAAAATGCAAGCACCATTAAAGGCAGGTCAAAATTTAATACATTTGAATTGAGGGGGGTGAGAAGCGACAAAGAGTATTCGCTGTGACACCATTTTTTTGTGGCTTAAGTAAAGGCAGCAGACAAACAAATAGTACTTGTAGGATGTGGTTTATTAATTCTTAACTTTTACTGGCTACTGGAGTTTATTTCCAAGATACAAACCTCCTTTTTAATGACTATTTCTTCCCTTTTCTCCATGTTCTCTTCTTCAAGCTTCATTAACTCTCTCTGGATCTTCTGGCGCTTCATTTCCAGAGAAAGTTCGTGGTCATAATCGTAGTTAACGTCTCCGTTATCAGAATCTTAATTTATGAAAAAAGAAAGGGGGACAGATATGATGACTACTATAATAAACAAAATATAAGGATTCAAACTGATTAACACTGCTAAAAATAAAAAAGAAAATATATTTATTGGAGATTATTCAGTAGGAGAATTTACTTTATGTCAGAATCTATTTTACATTATTTTCTTTTTATGCCATAATCTTTCCAAGTGATTCAAGACAGTATACATTGTTCTTTGCTCCACTTCTATCCTTCTAACAAACCAATCTAAGTCTGATATTTTGGTCACTACACTACAGTAACACATGGGTATATTTAAATTCATGTGCTCTCATGGTCTCACTAAGAGAGAAGGACAGGCTGATATGGATCCTATGTTATGCACATATCACAGATTAAAGTTTTAAAAAGTATATTAATGAAATACATCATTATTTTGGATCTATAAATCCATACCACTAGAGGAGAAGAATAGTTAGTCATCCACACTGTCCAGTATAACTTTGGAAGGTTTGATTATTTGTGGGTTTGCAAATTAAAACACAAGTGTGCAATCAGTAACCTAGACCCAATTGCCATGTCTCCAAATAAGGTAACTAAAGAACAACTATGAAACTTATTTAGGTTTTTGAGAGAGATTCTAAAACTACACAATACAATCAGCATTTATTGGGTACTACACACTTGATCTTATTTAGACTGTTTCTTTATTTGAAAATTTAAACTACAGTAGCCATGAACGAAAAAAGTATCTCCTGTTGCAGGCAATACTACAGAATACATATTTATTCCCCTTTGTAGTTCAAACATTTCCCGGTTTTTCGCATTTTGAATCTAGCACCCTATTTCACTTACCGTCTCTATTTGTTTCCCACTCAGGATTTTCTTCTTCACTTTCTGGAGTCCTCTCCTTTGTAATTTTAATATCTTCCTTCCCCCTGTGCCTTCCTCTTGAGGACTCTTTCTACACAGCAAAAAAAAGGGCAAAATGAAGTCAGTTGCTTTTTAAAAGTAGACATTGGAAACAGATGGCATTTAGCAATTTTATACCAGTCTGAGTTTATTAGCTTATTAAGAGGAAGCATTAATGCCTGTAATTCAGTTTCAGATATTGAAAATAAAAATGAATGACATTTCAAAGATTCATAACATGTATCTCTCATTTCAATACATATCAAGAATAGCAAAAAAAAAAAAAAAAAAAAAGACAAAGGCCTGGCTCAGGTATAATGCTAAACTATGCTTAGGCATAGCCAGCGCATGTCTTGGGATTGTGCAGGCCCTCTCCACTATGTGCTAAAGGGTGAGATTTAAAGTTTCTGACTACATTTCTAAAGCTACTTTCCTTTTTCATCAAAGCACAGAGAACTGTACTAAATCCTAACTTTAAATGCTGGCTTCTGTATCCTGTCTTGTTGGAAAGCCGTTAACTATGCTTTCCAATGCGCATACAATGGGAAAATAAGATTCCCTAACAGCTACTCCATAGACACCCAACAGGACTTTTCTCTCATCTGAAGTGTTTTGTGCAGACTCCTTTTTTAAACTTCCTACTGTTTTGAACAGTCTTTACAATGGGCCATGGGGAGGGAGGAGAGTGATTTTGACAGAACTGCAAAATGCACAAACTTACTTTGGCACACAGAACTACTTGAACCCTGGTCAGTCTGTTCTAAACATGTTTTACATAAGTAGAATTTCAAGGCACTGGATGGAATCCAAATTTTGTACTCAGTGAAGTTCTGTTCATGCTGGAGGGAATCAAGGAGGTAGCAACTTTTGGCCATTTCTCCCTCCCTTCCTAGGTATTCCTCCCAAAAGTGGTTCTGGAATGTTTAGAAAACTACCATAGTGTGAAAGCTAGTGATGAGAATAAGAGGGTGGTAAAAGTCAATTTATCCACTCATCCCTTCTTTACTTTTCTAGTTCTCTTTACAAACTCAAGACGACCATCCACTAACTGTATTTTGAAAGAAGCAACCTTTATTCTACTGCTATTATAGCAATCTTGGAATAGACCCATTCTTACCCTCGCAGGAGAAGACTGTTCTTCTGTATTATGTTTCTGCGGTTCAGTTTCAATATCTTGTCGCTTATTCTTCATTCTTTCTCGAAGATCACCTGTAGGCCTTTCTGGTGACCTGTATAAAGTAGAAAGAAATAATATCTACTTTTACAAGATTTATTTTAAAACTTGTATTTTATAGCTTGCATTGTAGCTTGGCATTTTTATTCTTAGAATGTTTGTCAACATTCCTGTTTTCTACATGTTTAACATACCTCCCCTCATGTAACACACATGAATAGTGGAAAACACGTATTCCCAAACTTTCTAAAGTGCAGTTGAATCTATCCAAGTTGAAGATGCTTTACCAAACTATTTCATCTATTCTTGAACAATAGCAGAAATAATCTAAGCCACTAGCCATACTATCAAAACCTCACCTCATTACAAAAATATGACAAAGAAACCAGATATTAATTACATCTTTGCATGGCTATTATTATGCAAGAGTTAGTCATTCACATTAAACCATATATAGATTGAGCATTCTCAAATTCAAAATACTCCAAAATTATCCATAATGGTATCTCTTCTTTCTGATAGCTCAATGAACATAGGCTTTGTTTTATACACAATATTATTAAGAATATAGTGTATAAAATTACCTTCAGACTATGTGTATAAGGTGTATATGAAACATCAATGAACGTCTTGTTTAGTTTTGGTTTCCATTTCCAAGGTATCACATTATGTGCATATATGCAAATAAGGGTATTCCAAAAATTGGGGGGAAATCCAAAACAATTCTGTTTCCAAGCATTTCAGCTAAGGCATACTCAATCTGCACATGCTGAGCTGAGATATAAAGTTATTACATTCAACTGCAAATTGACATCTCATCATTTGGAAATTCTTTATTTTAGTATTTTAATCCATTCTAGCCACCAGAAAAGGCAAATTAAAATAAATTATATTTATAGAAAAGCAGACCTGATTTTAAAAGTTCTAAGTAAGGCTAAGTATAAATGGACACTTCATGAGAAAAGCGTGTCCAAATTAAAAACAATAACAAAATCCAGTAGCTAGCATGACTCATGTTCCTTGTCAGATAACTTCCTGTTTCCAAAGCTAGGGTATGCCAAGCTTTATTCAGGTACTGCTGTTTAATAACCAAAGGATCCATCTTTCAACTTGCAATAATTAAAATTAAAGCCATTAGGAGCTGACATTTAAGGTCACTACTAAACACAAGTTCCCTTGTTATCCATCAAGAAGAAGGCACAAAAGTTAAACTCATAACATTTTAGCTGTTTCACCAGGAATCACTTTATAGAAATTTGAAATTGTGTAACATGATGCCAATAATGAGACTAAAGTATTTTTAACATTTAGTTTTCAAGGATGATATACAACTGTCTAGCATTCAAAGATAAAAAGTAAAAATTTTTGCTGGACTAGCACAAATGTTGGGAATGCCTAAAGTAGCTTTTTGAACAATTGAAGCTGGTAATATTACATATTATTACATTTTCCAGAACTGGACAAAGTTCTGAGGTCTAATCTTGAGGCAGGATGTGATCAATTCTGCTTCAGTCGAGGTTAGCTACACAACATCCCCCTTATTTGTATGAAAGTGAAACAGACATGTAGGGATAAATTATTAGCGTAGGAAGACAAATCTCTGATTCCAAACCAGTATACAATATGCATTTGTTTTTTGTTTACCCCATCTAACACAGGATGACTCCTTATATTCAAAAGTAGGAGGTATTTTGAGAGAGGAGAGAATACCATACTTAAGAACAAAAACTAGCTCCCTCCCAAGTAAAAGTATTTCTGAATTTATTTAGCAGATCTAGCTGTGAGTTAGGGACAATTTCCAAGATTTCTCTTTTTGTGCCACTGACAGAATTTTTGAACATTAGTTTTGAAGATGGGCACTTTAAAAGTATATCTACAACTATTAAAAGGGAACATGACAAAGAGGTGTCTGCAAATATACAGATTTACTCCAAACTCACTGGAACCAGGGATTGGATGCTGTTAATATATACACAACAGCAAGCTAAGTATGTTTACTGGATTATATAATATTAGTTGTCATTCTTTTTTAGAACATCAGAATCTATTTTTCAACAAACTACTGTACTGTAGTCCGGTACCCAAATATACTCCAGAAAAGATAGGTTCTTGATTCAAATCTACACTGCAGATTCACTACACACACACACACACACACACACACACACACACACCATCACTTCTTACTGTTTTATCTTAACAGTGAAAATTATTTTGGAATGTTCTCTTGTTTGGATATCATTCAATTTAGCTCAACCACAATGCCTTAAATTTGGAGACTACAAAGATTAAAGTCAACAGAAATTTCACAACACACAGAAGTCACAAAAGTATTTCTGGAAAGAAGCCCAAAACAATTTTGTATTTTAGCCAATAGGCATCATGTTTAGTTCTGTTACATTTAAACCTCGGTATTCTTTCCATAGTTCTAGTAGAAAAATAATAAGTCACAAAAATGATGAAGCTGTAACATTTTTATGTTCCCTATTCAAAAATGTTTATAAATGTCAAGATGGTGTCAAAACTAAAAAGAATGAGGTTTTGAGCTTCAAGCATAATTGATGGTTGAAACATCAATTCTATTTCCCTTAAAAATATTTTTGGAATAACATCTGATTCTGCCAAATATCTATCAGGTTGGAAGGATGACAGCTCTCTTGAAACACACACACTGATTGACGAGATGCCCTACATGGGAGTTGAAAACTTACCCTATAATTCATATACAGGTCTAGAAATTTTAGTTAAAAAATCAATCCAAAAAAACTGGCCAACATCCAAGGATCAATGAGAGTACTGTATTTTAATTCATATCCAAAAAAATGAGCCACTTCCTTCTTTCAAGAGTTTATCCTGGGACAAACTAAAAGTAACACCAACCTTTGGAGGCTTTTAAACAGAGGCTGGATAGCCATCTGTCGGGGGTGCTTTGAATGCAATTTTCCTGCTTCTTGGCAGGGGGTTGGACTGGATGACCCATGAGGTCTCTTCCAACTCCATGATTCTATGATTCTCTACTCTCATCAGCATGGTTACACTTCTGCCCTTTTTGAATGACTGGGCGGGGAAATGAAGGCATTGGTCCTTGAGTTATCCACAGGTCATATCATAATCTAGAATTTTTTTCTCAAACCTGCCCGTGGCTTGAGGTTGGCTTATACATGAGTACATATGGCAGTTGCTCTGTATGTTAGTAAAGTACAATTCCCGTCATTTTGCACACTGGCCATGCTGGCTGATTGAAGTCCAACATGATCTAGGGAGCCCCAAATTTTCTCAGTCTATTCTCTTTCACTTGAATACCTGCAAAGAACAAGACCACACACCTCACAAAATCTCTAATTTGATTTTGATATAGTATGTTAATACATACTATTTCTAATCTATATGACAAAAAAGGAAGAGGAATCAGGGAGAATTCATGCTAGAGAAGATATAATAATCTATATCAAGAATAGGTATTATTTCCATAACTACAGAGAGAATAAAATCCACTCATTTCAAAATCCCTATTACTTCATGCCCTGTCTGAAAATACATATGAAATGCACAAATCACAATATGGAACAATTAGATTTTCAGTGCAATCCTATACACAACTATGCAGAAGAAATGAACACTGAGTTAGATGTGTTTTACTTCTGGAGAGGCGTAGGACTGCAACTTGAATTAATGATTGTAATTGATGATTGACTTACTAATTTCAATCACTAACTAAAATTGCTACATATCAAGAACACAGTCATCCTGACCAGAACAACAGTCACTAAAGCACAAAACATAACTGAAGATACTTAATTCCTGCAACAATTATTTTACGTGAAGTCATCTGGTAAGGAAAAGACTGCTTTATTAAATAATGTGCTTTATCATTTTTGTGCATGAGCTAACAATATGTGTCTATACATTTGAGCCTCTCTGCTGATTCAGATGATCCAATGTGTTATGAGGCACTGTTTAGCCTTCTGAGAGCTCTAAGGGGGGGAAACACACCCCTATTCACACCCCTATGTATTGTGCCAGAAACAGAGATAAATCCAGATTACATTTAAGTAGTTTCAGCTCATGCAAGAACATGTGAGATCCCAATAAAATGTTGAAGTAAAATAAAATTTACACCCCTCACAAGAATTTTTGTCTTACATTTCCCTTTCTTCCAAATATAAATTAATTTTAGGCCTTCACTTTCCATATATCTCTCATTTCACACCATTTTGTCTTTCTATGGCCCCACATGTTTGCCCTTCTTGTTGCCTCTCCTTGTTGCCTCTGCACCTGTGCTTTGTCCATTTACTACTCTTTTTTTCTTATTCCTGCACCCAACAGTTTTTTGCATCCCTCACCCAGCTGCTTCTAGCTCGTTTACTAAGGTAGTTCTTTCCCTCCTCATCATCTCCTCTTCTCCTTCTACTGGCCCCTCTTCTTCCTCTGGACTCTTTTGAAATTTTTACTTAATCACACCTTGTGAAGTTGGTGAATCACTTGTCATTCCTTGCTCTTTTCCCTTTCCCATCCTCCACACAGCTTCATAGTCTTCCTGTTTTCAATGAGTGACTTTTTGTTAGTCCTATAAGATTTATGTTTATTTTGTAAACAGTATTTTGCATATTTCTTCAAACAGCACAATTTACCAGGGCATGCATGTACTTCCCTCTTGTTGGACATAATCCCGACTTTAACTACAAAAATCTTAACACACTTTTTTGCTTTTGAGTTCCTCTTTTTCCCCCCTGATTGACACCTTCAATCTAGTCAATGTTAAGAATATCAGACTGGATAGAGGAATAGTCTCAACAGATATAAGGCAATTTGACAGGTTCATATAATAGCTATGCAATGGCTGTGTACTGTTGGGTACATCTTATACTATGGGATCAACACATTTAGATTGATAAAGTAGAATCAGATCACACTTGCAAATCCATGCGCAAGACAAAATTAGAAATGTGCTTCACATCACAGCTTACCTTCACATTTTGTGCTTCTTAAGGGTAATAAAAACCAAATTTATGAAAATATTATGAGCCTATCTAGCATTTTTCAGCAACAGTTAACCATATAATCCTATACACGCCTCTAATCTCAATGCTATGCCCCACTGTACAGCAAGCCTCTTGTACAGAATCCTGAACTGCACAGTTTTCAATCTTAAATGTACATTAAACACGAATGTCAGAGATTAAATCTATTTAAGAGAAAATAAATTGTTTATCATAAGTTACAAATCACAATCATGTTCTCATTTTAGGTACTGTTTTTAATTTTTTTCCCATAGCAGCCAATTATGAAGGTGTGCTGTGTTGTGAGAGCACAGTGAATAATTAGAATTCCCAGCTAATCACACTGCTAATGGTGAGGTTGTAAAACTGAGATGTTTAGTGCTCTCTTGTGTAGCTGCAAGACAGAATTGAGCAAAACAAAAGCTGTAGAAATATTTTACAACAATCCATTTATTCTGACTTCCCTTCCTTTTTGACAAAGGCAAAACTGTTCAAATAGAAATTAAAATGCAACAAGAACATTACATTACTCTGAAGTTACACACAAATCGTAATTTTAATAATCCACATCACTGAATTGTAAGTTAAAATAAGACTGCAAGAAAACAGCTTTTGCAAGCATGTGAATATAAAGCTGAATTCTTCATTTACCTTCTGTAACTGCTGCTAAAGCCTTTACCTCGTGGTGAAGGGCCATGTACGAATCTACATGTGTTCCCATAGAGGCAGTTGCCAGTCTTCAGCCAGTTACGGCACTGTGTCTAAGAGACAGACATTACTGGGTGAATTTCAGACTAATTTTGGAAGTTCTATGTGTGAAAACACACACCACAAATATTCCCACCCAACAGTAACAGAATGAAAATCAATAGTCCTAGATTCATCAGTGCTCCCTGCAAGCAAGATTGGATAACACAAGACATTTCAGTATCTGTTTACCTGAACAACTACTATCTCTTCATTTTCCCCTCTATGTAAGAATTAAGCTTCACTTCACCTTGATGCACAATAAACATACATCAAGATGAAATGGAGATGTGAAAAATACACATGAGCACTTTTAGTGCCTATACCTTCTCCTCCTCAGTAACAGTACTATAAGTTACATTTGAAGGTATAAGCGCTAAATAATTCATTCATGTGGATGTCACACTCCACAAAGTACGGTCTGTTTTGTTAAAAAAAAAACCCACAAACCCACAAAATAAGTTCCAAGTAATTACAGCAGAGATCAGGGAATCAGAGCTGGAAAAGAACAGAAGGTCATTTATTGTGCTTAAAGAAGGATCCTTTCTACATTAACTCCTTGGCAGGGGGTCGGACTAGATGACCCATGTGGTCTCTTCCAACTCTATTATTCTATTATTCTGGTTCTATCCTTCAAGATTTGCCCACAAAACTAAGATGTCTATACCAGAACAAAAGTGAATAAAGCACACTACAACTAGGATACCTGCAAAAAAAAATGCATAAATGGTCTCTTCCAACTCTATTATTCTGATTCTATCCTTCAAGATTTGCCCACAAAATTAAGACCAGTCTATACCAGAACAAAGGTGATTAAAGCACACTACAACTAGGATACCTGCAAAAAATATTTTAATGCATAAATGGCTGCAGCCATTAAGCCAAGCCATTTGCCCAAGGCAAGACAACACCACTACTATACAAAGCTGTCAGTCAATCATACCTAAGGAAAATTCAATTTCTGTTGCCCATACATAGTGCAGGACAAATTTGTATTGGAAAGAGAGCTAGTCTGAATATAGTGTTCTTGGCTTTATCTAGACCAGTAGTTATCAACCTGTAGGTCCCCAGATGTTCTGGTCTTCAACTACCAGAAATCCTAACAGCTGGCAAACAGACTGGGACCCACAGGTTGGGAACCACTAATCTAGGCAGAAACATTGGATCCTTGAGTGTTTTAACCCCTTCATGACATTGAACTGTTCCAAACTACAACAGTCCACGAGTTACCAAATTGAGAAATGAAAATCTCCATAAGTAGCCTGTGGGGCTTTTCATTCTCTTTTTTCCCTCTTGAATATCTAGAAATAACCAAGATAACCTAACTTCTTGTGATGGTAGAGCCAATACTAGGTAGGGGATGTTCTCATTTTAGGGCAGAAATGGAAGGTAGTTTCTTGGTCCTGCCTTTTGACAGCCTTCCCACGCCATCTGGCTCCACCCCTCCACTGACCAAAAATGAAAACTTTCCTCTCAAGTCTGTCTCAAAGTGCTAAATTAAGAGCAAAGATTCGACTCACCTCAGCAGTACTTCCAGTGCTGGGTCCAAGTCTTTCAAATACACTGGGTCTTCTGGATGTGCTATCAGATATGGTCTTGGTATTTTCCACTGTGACCTTCCTTCTAATTTTTGACATTTTGTACTACTTCAACCAAAAAAAAAAGGCAACACTGTAAAATTCTCAAGTTAAGCTATTGCAACTGAACTCATAGGAAAAGATATGGTATTAATCTTCAGGAGCTTCTATAAAAATTAATGCAATAACATATACAGGACTTGACTTAAAATGTTTTTAATGTATTTCATACAAATAAGAGAACCAAAATCACAGCACACATCTATGTCTTGTTTTAGCTTCCTTACAACCCTTAACTACAGACTCAAACAATTTCGCATCTATGAGGCACCAAAAGCAGACCTAAAACAATTGTTTCTTTTCTTTAAGAAAACTAATTGCACCAACCATAAGTCCAACTGTGGCGTTTTAGGCTGATGTTCTCATGGAAGCACATACCAAAGAAATCAGGATTGTAACTAACAGTAAAAATGGTTCATTCTACTGATCCTTCCCTTCCTGTCCACATGGTGGAAAGCCACTAAAACTTTCCAGAAACCCTCTCCAGAGAACAAGGGACTGACTCTCTTAAATACCAGTCTGGTCTATTATAATGTGAAGAATAAGCAAACGTCTGCAAAGGGAACTTGAACAAATAAAACCTCCACTTCAATAGGATCCCTCCCACTGCTGCCTCTCACAACTTCTCTGCAACTGTTTAAGATGGTTGCTCGATCTTCTGAAGTTTTGTTTAGGCTACTTCACTTATAAAAGGAGGTGACACTTTTCTCAATCTTCAATGTGTTAAATGTTACAGTAGTTCTTTTGATGAATTTGTCAGTAATTTTCTAAGTTAACACCAGCTTTAGTTATATAAACTATTGCACTATGCTCACTTTCAGAGACAAAGTATGGAATTTCTTCAAGCTAATCTTTGAATTGGGTGATCCATTGTCAAGGGATAAAATATGGAGACAGAATGCCAGTTCCTGGCCAAAAACAAAAATACGAACCAAAAGCAGAAAAGAATGTAAACTTTTATGTATGCCACAAGCATTGTTCAGTAGCTACTTGAAAGAAACATGTTTTGAACTATTGTCCTATGTGATTTAGATAATTCCGTAATGGAAATATTATTTTGATTTATGTGAAGTAAATAGCATTTTCCATTTTCAGGGTCAGTGCTTATGCTCAAGCATTAAAAAGACCAAAGAAAGTTGGTATATTTTTCCCCATAAATGAAAACAATATTCTAGAAACTATTTCAGTCTTATTCTATATGCTCCATTGTATAACTGTACATTTTCAAAGAGAAGCTTTTAGCTTTATAGGTTTAAATACAAACATTTGAATACAGATTACAAATAGCACATATCTACAGATAATCACAAGGTAGGAAAAGACTTGTGGGAAGCAGAGTTCTCAAAATGATCCACCTGCTAACATAACTAATCTGAGCAATACATTGGAAAGCCACCTTATGCAAACAATCTCCTTTCCAGAAGGGCACAGGGAGAGAACAAAACATCTCAGGCTCAAGATGGCACTTTCTATGTAATGTTTTTGTCACTAGAGAAGACTTACTGTAATGTTTGTTCCCCATCGCCCTTATTTCCTCAGTGTTTTAAAAAATAAAGGACTGCACCCAATGCCATACAAGCTGGCAGCTCTATGAACAATATAATATTCCTGTCCTTTCTGCCTATAAGCAGTTCTCTGCATACTGCAAAATGCAAGGTCTTTCAATCGACAGAACGGATTTGGGATCTCATGGAAGACTGCAGAGAAGGGTGGAACTATTTGACTGGTACCTGCCATTCCATCAGGCAGACATAATTGAGTTTCATTCAGTTTCCACAACATGTTACATCAGAGACAGCAGAAAGTTTTTATTGTTTACTATTAGTTTAGAAGCTACAGATTCCTAGGCTCTGAAGGTGCCCAATATGTGTTCATAAGCGAGTACAATTTATTTATATAAGAGGCTTAAATAACTGCTTACCAAATCCAACAAACTTCATCACCAGATGCAAAATACAAAAACATTCCAAACTCCAAACATTTTAGTATATAGCACAACCTAGGGATTTCAGCAAAAGATCTTTAAAAGTGATGTTGTGTTTTAATTAGAGATAAACCTCCATGGATACAACTTCCATTACTCAAAGGACGATAATGCTTAAAAGCCCTGCAGTGATGTCTGAATGTATTTGTTGAGAGCAAGGATTAAAATGTGGTTGTTCTTTAGAGTTCCCAAGCTGGGAAACCATCTGAACCATCAGCAGGGATAAGGTGACATTTCGGCTTGTTCACTACCTCACCTTCACAACCGTTCTGTGTGCTTCCATATATTTTTTCAAGGAATTTAGAAAGTCCACAATTGGACTTTTGAAGTAAATTTTCACAATCAATCAGAAACAGATGGGCCAATCTTTCTTTCAATTGTAGTCCCTCATACACTCACATCACTGCGCTTGGGGGGGGGGGTGAGTAACCTTTCAGCGCAGGTCTTCAGGCAGTGGAAAAATACAGGGTGAGGCAGCATAACTTCCTTTTTTTAAATGCGTGCCATTCAGTCGGTTGAAGACATAGTGGAGCGCTAGTGGTCTCATTCGAGAGGCGGGAGTATAAAGTTTTGTCCTGATACAGTTCAGTCGCCATCATGCGTTGAAACAGTGAGAAGCATGCTTTTGCCCTTGAGGCCTACTTTTCGAGCGGATTTGGAGTGGCCAGTCTGCTCTCCAGATTTGGCCCCTTGTGATTTTTTTCTATGGGGTTTTTTGGAACCCCGTGTTTATGTGAACCATCCAAGGACCTTATAAGATTTGAAGACCAACATCCAGGAAGAAATTGCCAACATAATGCCTACTATGCTGGCAAGAGTCATGACAAACACCAGAAATCAGGTCTGGAGGATACAGAAATATGAATTCTACAGCAATGTGGTATGGTGGTTACACTAGGATACAGAAGACCTGATTTCTCATTCTAAAAAATATAAAGCTCCCTGGGTGATTTTAGTACAACTACACCCTCTCAGTATAACCTACGTCATAAGAATGTTCAAGGTGATGGGGCATCTTTATGGGAAAGGTAGAGTACAAATGAAATAAATGGAGGACAACAGTGTCATATGCATCACGTTACAACAACAGCATGTCCATTATGATCATTTGCTCTATCCCTATAGCATTTGTCACTCTGAGAGCCAAGTCTCTTAAAATTTGCCTAAAATGTGATCACGAGAGTATATTTTAAGATGATACTTTTATTTAACCAGAAAACCAAATGACAACATTCAATGGCAGGGCTTAAGGCAATAGTTGGAATGATAATATATTTTATGATCAACAGACCAACTGCTTGGATACCCCTGACGATCTCCCTACTCTCCCCTAAGGCATTTGGTGATCTGGACTGGCATTGAATCTTTCCTCTCATGATACCATACTCCTGTCATCTCTTCCAAAGTTGCTTGTGTAAACTTCTTAGATGGGGAGGAAGCTGGGGGCTCCTGCATCTATTACCTGCAGCCCAACTGCCGAGACTCTTCTATCTCTCTCCTCAGCAACTGCTGGGATGCTGCCTTACAGGGTGCTGGAGTATTGTTCATGCTCTTAGGTGGTTCTCACTTTCTTTATAATGAAGGCTCACAGCATTCCTGGGATCTTGGACATGAATCTCGTTGTTTAGGCTTCCACTTTAAAGCGGCTCCACACAATGATCTATCTCGCCTGAACAGACTCTGTCTACTCACCTTCCATGTTAACACCTATATTAACAAAAACTAGGGGCAACTGAGTGGGAGAAGAATAAATTTTGCTATTTAGAAAACACAGTTTCGTTAAACAGAGAAATATACAAAAATAAAATGAAAAGACTCCGATCAATTTTGATGGCAATCAATCACCATACACTCTACCACAGCTTGTTTATGATCTGCTATAAAACCAAGATATTCCAGGGGATTACTAATCGTATAATTTCAATGCCCTCACACAATCTGCCCCTCCCACCCAAAATTACGATTGGAGAATGTTGGTGAGGTTGATGCACCACTGTGCATGAGAAAGTTAACAACAAGCAAAGTCTCGCTTCCTCTCAGCATCACACTGCCTTGATGTCTTCCTCCCAGGTATATCAGAGAGACACTGTGTGGGTTTTTTCCTACTTATATTAATGACTTGATTTTAAAAATCTTCTTTCTCCATTCCAGAACTGAACCAGTCCATTTTATTCAAATGCAGAGCTCATCCAAATTGGACTGAAACAGTCTAATCTGCTTTTGATTCATCTGAATAAGCAGCAAAGCTCTACTGATGGCCATGTATCAAAAGGTAAATTCCACCAGATACAAAAGGCATTCAGATGCAATGACTGTCACTTCCATCTTAAAGAAAAAGAGCAATTCTTTCCCAGGCATTGGCTTTGTAAACAGAAACATTGTTAGATTCAGCATACTGGGCATATTTCTATTTTGTACTTGAATTCTTTGTGGCAGACTTGATATCACAAGGTTCATAACCTGAGTCTATGGGGCACCCACTTTGGTCTAAACTTGGAAACAAAACTATGACAACTATTTACTGTACTCGATAGATAAATGTGGAAGTTGCTGGCAACAAGTTCTCCAGAAATACCAATTCAACAAAGGGGTTGTTACACTTTAATGTTTCCATGCATTCTGTTGCCTTTCTAATTAAAATTAGAAAAACACTATTGTACTGCAATTCAACGTAAATGGCTATGCACAAAGGTTCAACTATATTTCTGCATAAATGGCATATCCATATGACAGATGTATCCATTTTATCTCATTGAACTCTCACTTTGATGCAGCTAACATAACCCAGCCCTGTAGATTTCTATCATATTGATCAGAAAACACGGGTATACATTTTAAATGCTTCTCAGCAAAGATGCCACCTCTATGTTTTTTGAGAGGGTGCATAGAAACGCCTGCAGCATGTTCCCAAAAACTGTACACACACTTAACAGGATTAAAGATTCCAATAGTAGACAAGGATAATGAAATTACAAGAGAAAGTTGATAAGTGAGATTTGCAACTCTCTTAACCATTGCTAAGCAGGGATAGAAATGTGAACCACTTACAAAAATATATAGTTTAAGAAGGAATTTATAACCCTGATTAAATCATTATTATCTTTTTCTTCCATGTAAATACACTTATTTAGCCTTGAAATAATTTCCATAATTACCATTCGATGTCAAACAGTATATGCAGTATTTGGGGACACACTTTCATGCTGTGGCAAAATGTCTCATGCACCAACGTTTTAAAATGCAGCTGAAAATCCATTAAAATTAGACCAAAAAAAAAACCCAAAAAAACCAAAAACAAACCCCAAACAAACATATAAGTGAAATTGAAGTGGAGTAACGGTTTCCTGTGAAAGCATTGGCGGTGATCTAATAGTTCTTAACACTTCCAAAATACAATTCCCAGAAGTCTTAGGGAAAGTTGTGACACTTAAGTATCAATTAAGTTATAATGTGGATAGTCCCAGAGAGCTGCTTTCCTTTGAGAGCTCCATGGGAACTTGAGGTCAAAGGTAGTCCATATTCTAGGCATTTGTTTCACATTTCTATGCATTAATCAATGCAACCAAGCATATACTATTTACTGTGTCCTCCCATACATCATGGAACCAATGCTACACGTATTTCTTTTGACTATGCAACCTGAAATTTTCTTTCACTGGCACTGAAATACTATTTTTTCAGACTTCCAAACCAACCTAATACTGAACATTCACCAACCTGGCTGTGAGCAATGGAAAAGGTCATATTTCAAGGTGGCACCAACTTCTCTTTTTGAACTCTGCATATGCTCCCAGTCACCCAACTCAAGGTGCTGGTTCACAAGAGGCAAAGACTGTACAAATGGAAGTCTACAATATGTCCTTTTTTGCAAGTAGATAATGATACTGAAATGTTTAACTGATCAATGAAGCTCTGGAAATCTACAAAAGAAATGACTGTATAGTTTTTAAAATAGTGAATTGCTTTGGATCACAACCTTAAGGAAATAAACAAGGCATGGATAAATATAATTATCACTGTTATCGTCGTCAGCAGCAGCATCAAAAGTGGTGGATAATTCCTCTCTACAGGGGGATGTGAGACAAGTACAGATTGAGTATCTCTTATCCAGAATTCCAAAATGCTCCAAAATCTGAAATTGTCCACCTAGGTGACTGAAACAGTGACAACTTTGCTTTCTGACAGTTGAATGAACACAAGCCTTGTTTCATGAGCAAAATTATTAAGAATATTGTGTATAAAATTAACTTCAGGCTATGCGCATAAGAAAAACATGAATTATAAATTTCTTCTTTAGATTTGGTTCCCATCTAAAAGATAGATACATCTATTCAAATACAGCTATTTCAAAATACGGGGGGGGGGGGGGGTTAAAAATCCAAAACATTCCCATTCCCAAGGATTTGGGATAAGGAATATTTAACTTGCATTTATTTGACCGATATGTACAGAACTTATTTGATAGATATGTTCCTAGGGTAAATATGAGGAAATTACTGTAGACTGTCAGTTAATCGGCACTTGTGGGGATTGGTAGATGCCAGATAAATGTGGTTTCTGATTGCTTCAGAGTTACTATTAAAAACAGGACCACCTAATACTATACAAACTCTGTATTGACTTGATATTGATAATGTAATACAGCAGCTAAAAGCAAATGAGGACAAAGTTAATGTAACATTTAATACATTATAAATACTGATTTTTCTATATTTTAATTTTTATTCAGAGTATTACGGTATTGTTTCATTTTTTAACGATTGCTTGGGAGTTCCTGTTGCTTGAATTTCAGTTAACCGAGTTTCTACTTAATGTAACACTTAACACATTATAAAAATTGATATTACTAAATTATTAAAATATATTTACATTTTTATTTAGAGTATTATAGTCTTTGTTTTCAAATTTTTGCCCAGTTGCTTAGGAGTTCCTGTTAACTGAGAGTCTACTGTTCAGGTATTCCAAATGGGGGTGGGTCTGTAAATCCCAAACACCCCTGGTCTCAAGTATTTTGGACAAGCGATCCTCAGCATGTATAGATCCCATTTCTTCGATTCTAAGGTGCACTCCCCCACCCCATCTCAAAAAAACAGGGTGTTTTAGGTCCCATCTACACTGCCATATAAAATCCAGATTATCTGCTTTGAACTGAATTATATGAGTCTGCATTGCCAGATTATCTAGGATTAACAGAAAACCTGAGATCAGATCCTGAGACATAGGACCTGTCTGGAAGGACCCTGGAATATAAATTTATATTTTATTGATATGTTTAATTTTTATTATATGTTATGTTCTTAATTGTATTTATGATATTGTAAGAATTAAATTTTACCCTGTTAACTGCCTTGAGTTGCCTATAGGCTGAGAAAAGTGGTATACAAATACAGTAAATAAATAAATATTTGCTTAGAGAATCTGAATTATATGAAAGTGTAGATCCAGGCTTAGGACCCTTCCAGACAGCCCTATATCCCAGAATATCAAGGCAAAAAAACCCATATTATCTGAGTGTGGGCTCAGATAACCCAGTTCAAAGCATATATTGTGGGATTTTCTGCCTTGATTTCCTGGGATATAGGGCTGTGTGGAAGGGCCCTTAGAATCGCATGTGGGTTTTTTTTCCTGTTTGTGGTACTAAAATGATCCACAATATCTGCTTTGAACTGGGTTATCTGAGGGCCCTTCCACACAACCCAGAATATCTGCTTTGAACTGGGTTATCTGAGGGCCCTTCCACACAATCATATAATCCAGAACATCTGCTTTGAATTGGGTTGTCTGAGGCCCCTTCCACACAACCATAAAACCTAGAATATCTGCTTTGAACTGGGTTATCTGAGGCCCCTTCCACACAACCCAGAATATCTGCTTTGAACTGGGTTATCTGAGGCCTCTTCTACACAACCATATAACCCAGAATATCTGCTTTGAACTGGGTTATCTGAGGGCCCTTCCACACAATCATATAACCCAGAACATCTGCTTTGAACTGGGTTGTCTGAGGCCCCTTCCACACAACCATATAACCCAGAATATCTGCTTTGAACTGGGTTATCTGAGGGCCCTTCCACACAACCATAAAACCCAGAATATCTGCTTTGAACTGGGTTATCTGAGGGCCCTTCCACACAATCATATAACCCAGAACATCTGCTTTGAACTGGGTTGTCTGAGGCCCCTTCCACACAACCATATAACCCAGAATATCTGCTTTGAACTGGGTTATCTGAGGGCCCTTCCACACAACCATAAAACCCAGAATATCTGCTTTGAACTGGGTTATCTGAGGACCCTTCCACACAATCATATAAACCAGAATATCAAGGCAGAAAATCCCACAATATCTGCTTTTGAACTGGGGGCCCTTCCACACAGCCATATAATGCAGAATATCAAGGCAGAAACTGGGCTATCTGAGTCCACGCAGCCATATATATATTCCAGTTCAATACAGATGTGGGATTTTATACAGTTGTGTGGAAGGGACCAATGTGTGCGTCTTAGAATCGAAGAAATGCGGCCTTCCTTGGATATGTACCCCACTTTAGAAGCGGTTCCTCGCAAGGAGGTGGGGGAATGACCTACGCTCCTGGGCTCTGGGAGATTCATGTATTTCAGTGGTTCTCAACCTTTGGGTCCCCAGATGTTTTGGCCTTCAACTCCCAGAAATCCTAACAGCTGGTTAAGTGGCTGGGATTTCTGGGAGTTGTAGGCCAAAACACCTGGGGACCCACAGGTTGAGAATCACTGATATATTTCTTCTCTTGGATTGTGTAGACCAGGCCTGCTCCAATTAGGCCCGGCAGGTGTTTGGGCCTCCAACTCCGAGAACTCCTCCTCATTGGGCAAGCTGGCAAGGGCTTCTGGGAGTTGGAGGGCTAATGGATGAATCCTAGTGTAGGATGCCTGGTCCTTCAGGCCCACAAGCACTGGTTCCCTCCCTCCTTCCTCCCTTCCCGCCCTCTTCCGCTGGGGGTTCCGCGGGCCAAAGGCTCTCACCTGTTCCCTCCGCAGCCGCCCCGCCCCTCCCCCCCGCCGCCGCCCCCGCCGCCGCCGCCCAGGGCGGAGAGGGGGGGAGAGGGCGAGCGGGGAGTCCGTCCTCTCGGGCCTAAGAGCCGCGCCGCACGGGGAGGAAAAGGAGGAGCGCCGCCCGCTCCGCCCGCAGCAGCCTCAGCAGCCGCGCAACGACGCCTCCCTCAGCACCGCCGCCGTTCTTCTTCTTCTGCGCCTCAGCTCTTTCCCCTCCTCCTCCTCCTCCCCCCGCCCTTGGCCGCGCGAGACAACCGAAATCCAGACACGAGCCCCACTTTGCACAGCAACCCCCCTCCCCTTTGAAGTGCGCCTGCGCGACCAACCGCTGCCTCACAGCGCCGGCGCGCGCCACTTCCGGCCCCGCTGTAGCAAAGGCGCCATAGGAGAGCGAGGCCCACAAAGCTTTTCAAAAATGGCGTATTTCCGGTTCCCCCCCTCCTTTCTACTTCCGGCGTTCGATTGACATTGGAGTGCGCCTCCCTGCACGGACTGAATTGGGGTCTTTTCCAACGCAGTGATTCTAGGCAATAGGACTGCTTCGCGGTCGGTTTTTCCCGCCCATTCTTGGTCTCCGGCGCGGAGGGTCCCGATTGCTCGGGGGACTCCAAGGCCCAGGGCGCCTTGCGCGTGGGAGTCACGTGGCCGCAGGTTTGGCCCCGCCCAGTTCCCCCGATGGATCATGGCCGTTCTGGGCCCGGGGCAGCGCTGGGCCGAAGGTAACGCTCCTTCGGGGGAGGGTCCCTGGAAGAAGGCGGAAGAGGGTGGGCTCTGGGCGCAGAACCACAGGCGGTTGGCCCTCTGCGGGGAGTGCCCGGGTTGTGTCTTCCTGCCTATTAGAAGGGGGTTGGCCCCTTCCCACTGTAAGATTCTATGCAGGGGTCTTATACTGTCATGTCTCCCTTCCAGCTTAGCCTCCTGCCATTTCCCATGGCATTTTGGTTCTACTTTTCCTTATTCACCGGTTTCCGGGGCCAGGAAGACAGTCCCATCTTGTCTCCTGCACTGGGCTAATAATATAAAACTAGCCGTCCCCTGCCACGCGTTGCGGGTTCTATGTGGGAGGTTTGGCCCAATTCTGTCGTTTGTGGGGTTCAGGATGCTCTTTGGTTGTAGGTGAACTATAAAACCCAGCAACTACAACTCCCAAATGTCAAGGTCTATTTTCCCCAAACTCCATCAGTATTTACATTTGGGCATATTGAGTAACCGTGCCAAGTTTGGTCCAGATCCATCATTGTTTGAGTCCCCAGTGCTCTCTGGATGTAGATGAACTACCACTCCAAAACTCAAGGTCAATGCCCATCAAATCCTTCGAGTATTTTCTGGTTCAAGTTTGGTTCAATAGTATCATTGGTGAAGTTCAGAATGCTCTTTGATTGTAGGTGAACTATAAATGAAATCAACTACAACTCCCAAATGACATAAGCAATTCCTTTTCCCAATCCCAGTAGTATTCAAATTTAGGTGTTTTGGGTATTTGTGCCAAATTTGGTCCAGTGATGAAAATACATCCTGCATATTGGATATTTACATTACAGTTCATAACAGTAGCAAAATTACAGTTATAAAGCAGCAACGAAAATAACATTGTGGTTGGGGGTCACCACAACATGAGAACATATATTAAGGGGTTGCGGCATTAGGAAGGTTGAGAAGCACTGTTCTATGCAGGGGTCTTATAGCTCTGGATGTTTACACAGGAAATGCCATGTGTCCCAGCTTAGCCTCCTGCCATTTCCCATGGCATTTTGCTTCTACTTTTCCTTATTCACCGGTTTCCAGGGCCAGGAACACAGTTCCATCTTGTCTCCTGCACTGTGCTAATAATATAATACTAGCAGTTCCTTGCCATGCGTTGCTATGGCCCACATGAGGGTTCTATATGGGAGGTTTGGCCCAATTCTATCATTGGTGGGGTTCAGAATGCTCTGTGATTGTAGGTGAACTATAAATCCCAGCAACTACAACTCCCAGATGTCAAGATTCTATTTTCCCAAAACACCAGTGTTCACATTTGGGCATATTGAGTATTCGTGAAGAGTTTGGTCCAGATCCATCATTGTTTGAGTCCACAGTGATCTCTGGAGGTAGGTGAACTACAACTCCAAAACCAAAGGACACTGCCCACCAAACCCAGTATTTTCGGTTGGTCACGGGAGAACCGTGTGCCAAGTTTGGTTCAATTCCATCGTTGGTGGGGTTCAGAATGCTCTTTGATTGTAGGTGAACTATAAATCCCAGCAACTACAACTCCCAAATGACAAAATCATTTTTTTCGAGTGAAGGACATATATTGGGTTGTTAGGTGTCTTGTGTCCAAATTTGGTGTCAATTCGTCCAGTGGTTTTTGAGTTCTGTTAATCCCACAAACGAACATTACATTTTAATTTATATAGATATTGTATATACATATAAAAAGTAAAGGTTTTCCCCTGACATTCAGTCCAGTCATGTCCAACTCTGGGGTGTGGTGCTCATCTTCATTTCTAAGCCAGAGAGCCGGCTTTGTCCATAGACACCTCCAAAGTCATGTGTCTAGCATGACTGCATGGAGCGCCATTACCTTCCCCCCAGAGTGGTACCTATTGATCTACTTATATTTGTATGTTTTTGAACTGCTGGGCTGGCAGAAGAATATAAATATAATTTTGATAATATTATAATGTAATACAATATAATATTGCTAATAATATTACAGTATAATGTTATAGTACAATATAGTAATATAGTAATCAGCAGTGCAAATGGTACCCCAAGTGTCCGAGGACTTTTGTTTTCCTTGCAGTACAATAATAGCTTTTCTTCTGGAACAGGCATCCTCAAACTGTGTCCCTCCAGCAGGTTGGGCCTCCAACTCTCAGAATTCCTGATCATTGAATAAGCTGGATAGAGCTGCTGGGAGCTGGAGGGCCGCAGTTGGAGATGGCCTGCTCTGGAGTTTCTCAAATTATAAGGGGTCTGTGTGTGGAATAAGGGCTGGACTTTAGAGCTGGACTTGGAGGGGAAGTACTAGGGCAAATGTGCCAAAAAGGGTGGTGAAAGAGTTGCAGGAAAAAGATTTAGAACAGAAGTCGTTTTCTGTTTCAAAGTACTATGGGCAAAAGTTTGAAAAGGAAGTTGAAGAAATGTTTATTATGGCTACAGAGGGCTGAAAGAAAGTAACTTAGGCCCATCTACACTGACCATTTAATGCAGTTTCTAACCAGTACTGAAGAAGATGGTTTCACTGGGCAGATGATTACAGAGGAACCGGATGGTGATGACTTAAACCACAGAGCACTGATGCACAATAAGGGCTTTCTTTCATGTGCTTTTGTGGGAGTTTGTTGTCTATCTGCCTCAGGGCCCTTCCACACAACCCTATTTCCCAGAATATAAAGGCAGAAAATCCCACATTATCTTCTTTGAACTGGACTATATGGCAGTGTGGACTCAGATAACCCAGCTCAAAGCAGATATTGTGCTATTTTTTGCCTTGATATTCTGGGGGCCCTTCCACACAGCCCTATATCCCACATCAAGGCAGAAAATCACACAATATATGCTTTCACCTGGGTTATCTGAGTCCACACTCAGATAATGTGGGAATTTCTGCCTTGATATTCTGGGATAAATGGCTGTGTGGAAGGGCCCTCAGTCTGAAGCTATCTTCATTAAATGGCCAGAGTAGATGGGGCCTAAATGAATGGCTCCTGGATGTTTATAATGGTTCCTTCTCTTCTGTTATCTCGCATCAGGGCTGGAGGTGAGAACAGCCAGTTTCACAGTATTCCTCTGCGTACCAGTTGCTGGGGGTCAGGTTCATAAGTATGGCACACAGCAGGTGAGATGTCTTTATCTTCCTCACCTGTAGCAGGCTTCTAAGAAGCATATGCTGGCAACTCTTTGAAACCAGTTTCTTCCCAACAAGAATTCCCAGTCTGCTGTAGCTGGCTTCTTATGTGTAGTTTAGTGTTCCTGAAGCGATTCTTTGTTTTAAGACATACATTTAGTGGACCCTAGTTTGGTGAAACCAATCTGCTTCATACCTTCCACCTTTTGTTATGCATATGTGTCCTTAAATGTATGACCATATGTTTCGCTCTGGTAAATGTACAAATAAGAAATCCGTTTGTTTGTTTGTTTGTTGTTTGTTGGGTTTTTTTGCAGCATTAATTGATGAGCTCAGAAGAAATCCATGTCCATCGGAGGAAGTACAAGACAATTTTGACTACTGTGGCTGTAGTGATTGCATGAGAATGAAGAAGGAGCATGTGCCCGACAGCGGAAGGACTCAGTCAGTGCCTGGGGAAGGGAGCAGCACTTACACAAAGGAGCAATTACTTGGGGTGCAAAGGTAAATAGGAACCCTCTCTGCTTCAGCCTTCTTTCCCCACATGATAACACTTCAGATGTTTTTGAGTATAACTACTAGAATTATCCATGACTATGCTGGGTTGGTTTAGTGGAAGTCCTGTAGATCTAAAGGAGAAGCTTGGGGTGGAGTGGCAACCTGTAATTTGAGTAACTTCTTCTGAACAAATCTTGTTAAGAAAACTCTTCCAAGTTGGAAACAACTTGAAGGTATACAACCACCACAAAATTAATAAATGTGAAGTTCAGTAGCGGAAAGTGCAGTAAATTATCTGAGGTAAATTTTAATTGTGGGAGCAAATTATTAAAAGGTGTAGCCTTTTATTTTTATTTAATCTATTCTAATTCCAACATTTTACTAGGGAATAGAAATACTTTTGATGACTTTTTCTGCTTACAGTGTTGAACTTCTTTAATGGAGTTTTGACAGTCTTAACAGGCATCTATAAAGACAGTTTATGATCATTCTATCATATCTATTATACAGTAAATGCAGTTTAATCAGATTATTGATAATCGTAACAGGATTATAATGTTGATAGCCTAAAATATACAGTAAATGAATTATAAAATTTTAAAAGTTAGATTGCACAAGAAAAGGAATTTTTACATTTGTAACTAGGTTTTCCCAAGCTTTTTGGATTCCAGGATAAATAAATCAACACATCTGGAGGGCACCAGATTAGGATAGCTTGTAGTTTAAAAGCTTTACACCTTCTAAGTGTTCTGTATTCGTCAAGTGTGCAAACTGTCAAAAGAAGAAGTGGGGAGGGGGTGTCCTATAATAGATGAATAGGAGAACCAAACTTTTTTTGTGAGATTTTCAGCACAACTGCAAAGATGGTTCCCCTCACAGCTCTGAGGTTGAAACAAAGTCTAGGGTACCTCTCATCACATTCAGCTGGAAACAACAAACACTTGCTGTAGAAAGTGGAATTTGGGGCGGCGGGGGGGAGGTGACTCTGTTTAATAAGATTTGAAAAGTAAGCTCTGGTCTTTGGGATTTAGTTCAGTCCTTAAGCCTTCCAGATATGATGTCCTTTGGTATTAGACGTGGCGGGAAATACATTTCAAAACATCTTTGAGTGCTTCATTTTGAGTTAATCTGAGCTAAATCTTTCCTAATTAATTTAAATTTAACTTACTAAAATAATACATGAGAATAAGTAAAGGTTTTATTTGCTCATTTGTTTAACTATCTTTTTCCCCAAGTCACAGCAAACTTTGAAATGACATTAGTTAGCTGTCTGGGTTCCCTTCCTCTGCAACTAGTGATAAAATGGAGTAATATCAGCACTAACAACCATCATTCTCAGTTTTCCAGAAGTTAGAAAAAATAATTCTTAAAGTCCACATTGAATCTTTATTTGATTCTTTCTGATGGATTCACAATCAATGAAGCAGATATAAAATAATGGAATTTTAGGAGCACTTCTCTGTTAGTAGTGCAAGCTGACACTGGCATTCGTTATACTTTTCCCGTAATAGAATTAAAGATTTAATGCAGGCCACAAGAAGCCATCTATGATTGCTGCTTGGGTAAAAAGGTACACAATAATAATCATCATCATCTTTATTTATATCCCGCTTTTCTCCCTTGCGGGACCCAAAGCAGCTTGCAACATATTAAAATCTTGTAAACAACAATCCAAATACACCGATAAGTATAAAACATCATTAAAATAATGATTTAATCATATGTTCATTTGATAGAATCAAGAACAGTAAGAATTACTATGAGATTCTAGGCGTTGAGAGAGAGGCAAGTGAGGAAGAGCTGAAGAGAGCTTACCGAAAACTTGCCCTGAAATTTCACCCAGACAAGAATTGTGCTCCAGGAGCAACAGATGCATTTAAAGGTATGTTCAAGAGTCTGGGTAGGGCAGGTATAAAGATCATGCTGTTCTCTGCTTATCAATTTAAGAGATAGTGATATACATTAGTTCCAATATTTGCAAATAGCAAAGCTAAGAATAACATTTTTCTCTTTCCCCGTATTCGTATATTCTATTCAGTTTATATCCTGTGTGTCCACTAAAAACAGAGCTCAGGGAAACTAACAATCAAACAAACCTCAGCATTAACAAATGGCAATATATAAAAATTCACCAGCTAATTGTCCAGTAAAAGTAATTCAAATGGACATGTCATATTGTGAGCACTAGATGTGTTACTTCTTCAGGATTCAACATCTGTAGAGTTGTCAAAATATTTTGAACATTTGGGATGATACTTTGATTATGACCTAGACGATTATTAGGACCTGAGCCCAAATTTTCCAAGCTATATATGTTCAGTAGTATTCCTTAAGGAACACAAAGTTGATTTCATAAAGAGCTGGTTTCATATATTTCAATAGCAGTAATGTTTCTGGAGCATTTAATTAATTGCATTCTAATGTTGGCTGCCAACATAAATACAGCATCCACCTTTCTTTCTCATCTGCACTGCAGCGATAGGAACAGCTTTTGCAGTTTTGAGCAATCCTGAAAAGAGATTACAGTATGATCAATATGGAGATGAAGAAGAACCTTACACAAATCTTCCCAGGCATTATAACTATTACAGAGAGTTTGAAGCAGACATCACACCGGAAGAAATATTTAATATGTTTTTTGGAGGGAACTTTCCAACAGGTGAGTGTTGCTTGTCTGGATATTCTTTGAAGGACAGCAAAAGCTGCTGTTATTAAAATATTTCTAAGCCAGAGAAGCATCATATTCTATGGAATTACTGTTCCACATTATGTCCAAAGATTTCAAGGCTCATTTTGCATCTTATTTGGTATTTTGCCACTATGATATGCCATCCTCCAAATCCAGTGTTATCATCTGACACCTCATAAAATCAACCTGTCTGTGTTTCTTTGGATGATAGTAACATAAGCCACTAGAGAATACTGTCTTTATACATTCTTAATAATTAATACATTCTTGCACGCTAAAGAATTATGTTTGTTTGGCTTTGGGATAGGGTTACATTAAGTCTTCTCAAATGTGCAGCCTCAATCCAGTCTTAGTGTTCCACTTTTTATACTAGTCTAATGATATGACACTATAGTAATTTTTTCATTTAATTTTAAACTTGAACTGGGGAGCCATTGACTACCCAGATGCTTTATACTTCTTGTTAGCCTTATCCATTATGGCCATTGATAACAGTTGCAGAGAGCTTTAGGCAAGAATGTGTTGAGAACTACCCTCTAGCTTAAGACAAACTTTGCAACTGTTAGGAAGAATACGTTTCATGCCTGGCCTATTTCTTCATTACTGGCAATCTGGAATGTTCTTAGTGTTACTCAGTTGTTGTAAAACAGAAAGCTGAATTGTGAAAAACTAATTGTGCATTGGGTTGCTGTGAGTTTTCCGGGCTCTCTGGCCATGTTCCTCCCAACAAAGGATTCCCCCAGGCAGCAATCAGCCAGGCTTTGAAGTTGCAAGACCATTCAATTCTAATCAAGGCATCCAGTTGCAACATTCACACTTATTTATTTACTTTACTTTACTTTACTTTACTATACCGCTGTTCTCAGCCCGGAGGCGACTCACAGTGGTTCACAGGACACAAGACACAGCAAAGTTTAATACACCAATATAAAACAGTTAATAAACAATCTAATACACAGTTAGTGTATTATACACTTACCTCAAACAGACAATATTTCTTTCTCCCACTCTGGACATTCCACAGATATATAAACCCCACTTGCATAGCTCCCAACAGACCTCACAAACTTGGATGCCTGCCATAGATGTGGGCGAAACTTCAGGAAAGAATGCTTCTGGCACATGGCCATACAGCCCAGAAAACTCACAGCAACTCAATGGTTCCGGCCATGAAAGCCTTCGATAACAAATTGCGCATTTCTACAGTAAGACTGATTCTCTTTTTGCTTTTAGAGAGCTATCTCGTGAAATTACTCTTAGGATGCTCAACTGATACAAAGATAGGAAGGCGTTTTTTGTGGGTCCCCACTCCCTTTGCAGATCTTTTAAAATTTGCTCCAAGGATTAGAGAGATGGCTTTGCGGATCTGCAGAGTCAGAAGGCCATTTGTCTTCTATTGTACTAGCAGGAATATTATCTGAATTATCTCTTTGCTGAACAGAAAGGATTCATCCAATAACCAAATGCAACTCCTGATCCTAACCAAACTTTTTAATCTTTCAACAATCAAATGCCAGGCAATTCAAAAATGAAAACGAAGATGCTCTGACAGGAGTAAAATCCCACACTTGTCTTTTATATATATGGCATGTTATTATTACTAATAAAATTTAAAATAACTATCTTTTTTTTTTAAAAAAAGGGAATATACACATGTTTTCACATTCAACCATGGATCCTCCATGTTATCAGCAGCGAAACAGACATGAAAGGACTTGGACACAAGAGGAAGAGGAAGAAGACACCAGACCACAGGTAGTTTGAAGGCTGATTGTATGATTGCCCTTTAAAACAGTCTATCTATTGGTTACCAGAAATCTAGTATTGCTTATAATGTGTAAGATTTGAACCATTTTTAAAAAAGAAGTGGTGTTTGTTGCTCTTGGGACATTTAGTAGGAAAGTGCTCTTTAAGTAAATTTAATAGGAATGATTTTGATTCTACAGAATAATATTTCAGTGCATATTCAGCTATGCATATGAATAGAACTTCTCCCTTTATACACTCATGAATTTCATGAGGCTTACATCAGATAAAACAAATATTGTATCAAATTGAAACTTAACGTTATCAAAAGGCAGTTTTGTGGATGAATATGATACAGATTTGTCTATCATTTCATATCATATTCCTTCTGATTTGCACTTCCCACATATTTATTTCTCCCATCTCCGCTAGCAGAGCAGTACATTTTTTCTTTCAACTAGGCTGTGAGGATGAAAAACAATTACGTCTGCAGTGTCATCTATTAACTTTGTAATTAAGCAGAACACTTAATCCTGATCTCTGCTGTCAGATTATATTATGTATGCACCACAAAAAAGACAGGTAGTATTTAGCTCAGGGGCCGCCTCTGCAATAATTTATTGGAAAAACTCAATCAGTCACAGAATTTAACTCATTATATGCCAATTTCCATATGTGAGGAAAATAGCAACTAGAAAATACTCATCAGATGTAAATACTACCTTCTATTATTTTACATAATAGATAATATTAATGCTGGTGACCAGTTCATGGTGACATGTATATAAAAACCTGAAAAATATGAATGATGAAATAATCCTTCCTGGATGCCTTGTAGAGCAATATGAAATCTGTTCTTGCCACATAATTTTAATTAATATGAAGTGCCTTGACTTGAAGTAATAATTGTTTTTCAATACTCCTTTCACATAAGCAAAATTATAAAGTCTTTACTAAAGGAAGAATTGCTAGTAATATGTCCAGTATGTTTGTGTTTATATATCTTTATGAATAGTTTTGCCTTTATGAAAATGATTTTCTTATTCCTAGCTTTTAGTTGTCTCTAATCACCGTTTTCATTTTCAGAATAGCTACTCAGCATTTATTCAGTTACTACCAGTATTTATCATAATAGTAGTGTCAGTAGTGACTCAGTTGATGGCTACTAATCCACCCTACAGCCTCTTCTTCAAATCGTAAGTCCCAATTTTCCTTAATCTCCTAGCAGAACCTACTTCCTCACTCTAATATTTCCAATGCATAGGTTGCTCTTTAGGTTAGATAAAATGTGTAGTTTGTTACATGGTGTAAAACTTCATTTAAAGTTGCAAGTGTTATTAAGGACATAATTTTATGATTCTGGTTTGTTTTTCTTGATTCTATACTTCTGTATATATCAGAGATGGAGTATAGGCTGATTGTAAGACTGGCCAGTTGAATAATCTTTAGTATTTGCAATGTATGCTTCCAACGATTTGTGTAGGTTCCACAGTAACTGCATAGGCTTCTGGGCACTCTTAAATTGTGTAGATCAGGAATGTAAATTGTTGGGCCAGCCAGATGATGTTGTACTGCAACTCCAAATAACCCTAGCCAGTATAGCCTTTGGTGAGAAATTTTGGAAAATTGAAATCTCCATAATCTTTTGGAGATTTTATGATCTTTAGAAAGGCATTGCCTTGTTAGAAGTCATAACCTTTTGAAAAATGATGTCATAACCGCTTAGGAAAAAGCAAGATCCCATTCATGCAAGGCAGTCAAGTTTCTCAGCTATTAAACTGATGTAGCTAGATATTTCTTTGAACTGTTAAGGGCAAAGATATGATAATGCACAAAACACATATGCATACAGCAGAGTTTTAGGGGTATTTTTTTTCATAGAATCATAGAGTTGGAAGAGACCTCATGGGCCATCCAGTCCAACCCCCTGCTAAGAAGCAGGAAAATTTCATTCAAAGCACCCCCCACAGATGGCCATCCAGCCTCTGTTTAAAAGTTTCCAAAGAAGGAGCCTCCACCACACTCCAGGGCAGAGAGTAGAGAGTTCCACTGCTGAACAGCTCTTACAGTCAGGAAGTTCTTCCTAATGTTCAGATGGAATCTCCTTTCTTGTAGTTTGAAGCCATTGTTCCACATCCTAGTCTCCACGGCAGCAGAAAACAAACTTGCTCCCTCCTCCCTGTGACTTCCTCTCACATGGTTATCATGTCTCCTCTCAGCCTTCTCTTCTTCAGGCTAAACATGCCCAGCTCTTTAAGCCGCTCCTCATAGGGCATGTTCTCCAGACCCCTAATCATTTTAGTCGTTCTCCTCTGGACACATTCCAGCTTGTCAATATCTCTCTTCAATTGTGGTGCCCAGAATTGGACACAATATTCCAGGTGTGGTCCAACCTAGGCAAAACAGAGGGGTAGCATGACTTCCCTGGATCTAGATACTATGCTCTTATTGATGCAGGCCAAAATCCCATTGCCTTTTTTTTTTTTTTGCCGCCTCATCACATTGTTGGCTTATGTTGAACTTGTTGTCTATGAGGACTCCCAAGATCTTTTTCACACACACTGCTCTCAAGCCATGCATCCCCCATTCTGTATCTTTGCATTTCATTTTTTTCTGCCTAAGTGGAGTATCTTGCATTTGTCACTGTTGAACTTCATTTTGTTAGTTATTTTTAGTTGCTCAATAACATCTACTCTCCCTTAAAATATATTGGCCTTTAAATCATGCTCTCAAGAGACAAACGTAAGTAGACTTCTTTAAAAGTGACATAGTTGGTTTACTCACAAACTTCATGTATTCAGCATACAGGTACTTTATCAGTCCAGTTGCAAATAGATTTGAAGTAATTTCTCTGTGTAGGTAACACAGGATATCTTTCTTGAAAAGTCTAATGGCTTCTGTAAAGCATTATGTTCCTACTGACTTCTAAAAGCATACATTTGTTTCTACTGAAGTCTCTAAGCATACTGTTCCTACTTAAGTCTAAAGCAAACTATTCTAAAATTCAGTCTGAGTCCTGAACAAGCCCAGACCTGATCACATGGTCTACAGCCCCTCCCACAACAAAGAGTTAAAGAAAAACTGCAAGCCAATACACACATATACAATACAGTAAGCAATCTGGATCATATACATAACAAACAACTAGTGAAGGCTTGAGAAAGTTGCTATTTCCAACAAGAAATGATAGGATGTGTATGTCAATGACACATAAAGCTGCATAGTTTCTACCCCTGATGAAGATGGATGAAGGTGGAATAAATCTCATAAAAATAAATAAGGAATAGGTAATCTGTTTTCATACTGCCCCCCTCCTAAGAGAGCAAATAAGTTGAGTAGGAATATTAATGTGGTAAAACTTATTTGCTTATGTGTTGAAAACTTTTATTCACTCCCTTATAGGAATCTAGGGCACACTATTCTTAGGGAAACTCAGAACCTGCAGGTGCCTTACTATGTTGATAAAAACTTTGAACATAATTATAATGGTGAAGAACTTGAAGAGCTTGAAAGGCAAATTGAAAAAGAATATATTGACCATATTCAGACGAGCTGCAGGAAAGAAAAACAACAAAGTAAGTTATCCTACTATGTCATGTTTTACAATTTAAAAAATATATTCCTGAATCTCAAAGATAACTCTATTAAATATTCTACCTGTAAACCAAAGATGTGTATAAGGAAAATGGAATGTTAATCAGCATATAGGCTCAGTATTCCTAATCCAAAATGTTTGGGACCAGAAGTGTTTCAGATTTCAGATTATGGGGGATTTTAGAATATTTATTGTTTTTTAATGTTTTTACTGCACTGTTACTATTTAATTATTTTTTAACTTTTGCATTGCGCTTTTAAAACTTGTATAGTGTGGAATTGTTAACCACCTTGAGTCCCCACAGGGAGAAAGGTGGGGTATAAATAATAATAATAAGACACTTGGAAAGTATTCGACTTGTGATTTCGTGATACGAAATCCAGCATATAGATCTCGTTTGCTGTGACATAGTGTGGTTTTGTGTCAGTAAAATAATAATAATAATAATATGCATGTGCATAAATTAGATATCTTGGAGATGGGATCCAGGTTTCAACATGAAATTCATTTATGTTTCATATATATCTTATAGACAAAGCCTGAAGATAATTTTATACTTATGCACAATATTTGAAATCATTCTGTGCATGCAACACAATTTGTGTAAATTGAACCATCAAAAAGCAAAGATGTCAATATCTCAGCCATCTGTGTGGACAATTTTGGAATATTTTGATTACACATAAACTAACATAAAAAGTGATACAGTGCAATAATTGGTGTAATTTTCCAACTTTCAGTTTCACATACATAATCTTCCAATATCACCACAAACACTATGAGTTATAGTCATATATAACCAGAATCTTGTTGCCATAAATTGGTTAGCTACCTAGTTTTCAATATTTTGAATTCCTTATTTCAGGCTAGAACTATATTAGTACAGACAGTTCCCAAGTTATGAACAAGATTACTTATTTAGGTTTGTTTCTAAGTTGAATTTGTAAGTCAGAACAGAAACATTTTAAAGTCCAACTCCATAGATAGATAGATAGATAGATAGATAGATAGACAGATAGATAGACAGACAGACAGACAGACAGATAGCTAGCTATGGGAAGGGTTAACATCCCTGTGGTGTTTGTTTTGCTGTCTGTGCTCCTGCTCAAAAGATTTCGCCTCACTTTCGGTCCCTGTGAGAATTGTATTTTTTAAAAAATGGCTTGTTGTAGAAGGAAGAATTGGGGATAAAGCTTCTGTAGAGACACCTTTTTCCCCTTGACAACTCTTTAGGAGCGAAATTTCCTTCCTTGGGATAGATTTCTCTCACTTCCTGTTGTCTCACCCCCATTCTTAACTCTGAGTCGTACGTAAGTTGAATGTTTGTAACTTGGAAAGTGCCGGTATAGTTCAACTCCTTATGCACAAATTCAATGTCCACGGTTTAACTTACCCACACTCCAAAGAAAGTATTCTCCCCTGAATTGTTTTGTGGGCCTCTCTGTCTCCACCAAAAGTATGCTTCCTGTTCAAGTGAAGTCAAAATATAGGGCTCACTATTTTCAAGTTTCAGATACCCACAGGGAGTCTTGGAACATATATACATGTGAATACAAGAGGCATGTGATTTCCCATCAGACAAAATTTGCTTTTTAGATTGTCTTAGCTTGAATTATTGAACATGTTCTAGGTATTCCAGAGTACAAGATACATATGAATACTCTTATCATTCTGATAACTTGCCATCAAATAGAAAAGGTCCACAATTTGTCTAAGCCGATCATCTTCTTTTTTGACTGTACCCCCACTCCCCAATTATTTCCACCTGTAATCCATTGTAAAAATAATCAAGATCTGAATAAATAGGACTCAATTAATTTAAAAGGAGTAAATGACGTAAAATAAATCTTAACACTCCTGTAACTATCCATATTTTTCAGAAACCGAGTTAACACATTTGGCAAAGCTGTACCGAGATGAACGTCTGAAACAGAAAGCAGAATCGCTCACACTTGAAAGCTGCGAAAAGCTCTCCAATATCATAATACTACAAAGAAGTCGCTAACACAGAGCCTCAAGGGAGGGGGGAAAGAAGCAGTACCGACAAGTCCTGTGTGCTGTCAGAATTTCAGCTTGCCTCTGTTTTCCTTTTATAATCTAAAGAACATAATATATAGACTTAGTACCATATCATGTACAGAGAGCTGTATGAACTGAGCCAGTAAGACCACACATGCTGTAATGTATTCGGTACATTTGGTTCCAGGGCCTAGTAGTAGTTAAATGTTGGTGATTCTTTGGAGACTTAATTACATTTGGCAAATTTGTCATTTGATAGCTTGCTGCCATACAAGTGCCAAGCACATGAATCCCAGACTCACAACACTCATGAAGACAGGTTCCTCTCAGTTCGAAATCCATGTCAGCATTTTATGTTGTCATTTTCATATTGATCCAAAACTGTTCATATGACCTGTTGATACATTTAGATAGGAGGGACAAGATTTATTCCACATTCAGTTCCTACACCAGTGTTTTGCTTTAGCAGAGCTTGCAAAAAAAGGAGCCTCAAATGGTGGATATTACTGTCTCTATATATTTATTCATTTGCTTGATTGCTTATTTATTTATGTATTTATTTATGTATTTATTTATGTATTTATTTATTTAGCATTCCCAAAGTACTTGAGGTTGTTCTCAGCGTGGTCTGGAGAAGTAAAGATTCTACTCTTTGTTCATAGATTAAAACATTTGATAAAAAAGAAAAATGAGGAGGGGATTAGCAAACAAGCATTAGAAGAGTAGTGTTCCCTGGTTAAAGGGCTGGTCTCCTTTTTGCCAGATCCTCACAGATATTATTACTATTATTATTATTCCCTGCTTTTTCACTATTAGAAAATACTTCAAAGAGATGTAGCTCTTGTTTTACATGTATCTTGGTAGTTGTTGAGCCAGAATGATGTGGTGGTGAATGGATATTGTCTATACATTGGGAGAGCTCTGTCTCCCTGCAGGTAGAAAGCAATCACACCCATTTACCTTCATGGGCTTGCTATTGGTAGCCTCTATTGTTTTCCTCCTAAATCAATTTTCTAATGGGAGTTCATCATCATGGCTTAATCAAGACACCAATTTTTTGAACAATATACTTTAAAACATTTTTCTTTATACTTACAGTTCACTTGGTTTACCTTGTTCTTGCACAGAGACCAGTCAAACCAAATATTCCCAGGTATAAGAGTCTGAAAACATTCTTCACTTCTCTCTAAGCCAGTAGTTCTTCTATGGGGTTTTCTTAACACTACCATTTGGAGAAAGTTAGAAATGGCTACTGCTTTATAAATGACACTTTATGAACTGCCATGTTGCTAATTTTAGAGAAACTAGCTTCTTGAACTTTTATAGATAAAATTGTGTAATTTTTTTCTGCTCTCCCAATTAGGCTATAAGCAAGCCTATTGCAGGGTTTGTAGCATAAATTAAATAATTAAGTTTCTCCTTTCTAAAATAATTTATTCTTAGATGTACTGCGCATGTAATTGAAAATGTCCCTTTACTTTTTTTTTTTACTTATTTTATATCCATCGCCAGTTTGAGATTCTTTATTTATTTCAGATGCTTCCTAAGATTTATCTGCCCTGAATGTAAATATACATTGGCAATATGGTCATTGTATCATTGCATTGTACAGTACAATGTTCAGAAATCATTTAAGTGTGTGTTGTTGCACCAGATGACTAGTAAATAAGATGTTTTCCTTATATAGTGTAAAATTCTGGAAATATCTTGAGGCAATGGGTACATTTGAAGTGACCCATTCTGTTACTTTGGCCTAAGTACTAATGGGTTTTTAGTACTAATGCAGTTTTTGAAGATTCCTTAAAGTGGAAAACAAATTTGTGTGTGTGCGTTTGTGCATTTTTTTACAAAAACATTTAAATGTAATACATTGTTTAGCTATGAACACGACACCTATTGCTGTATGGAAACAAACAATAAAATAAAAGATATGAATAGTAAAGCTATCTTACATTCAGGATATTTCTTTTAGTCAGGTATGATTTTGTTTAAAATGATTTTGCAGTTGTTTGGTAACAGAAAGACACAAGCAGACCAGGAAAAGGAAATATATTGGCCTTATTTGCCCTCCACATTTAATTATGAAGCCAGATGTTGCCTAATCAACACATTAGATGTGGGGAAGATTTGAGGGGAAAGGTTAACTCTTTTATTAATGGTGATATTTTGATAAGATATTCAAATGGATGTATTGAAAACAGATGTGGTAGCAGACAAAGGAAAAAGATAAGTGATATATGTCTTTGTATACTTTATATACATTTCCTGGGACAATTCCTCGTATCATGCTGTTCAGGAAACTTTAATCCCTATGCTAGCATAGATTCAGAGTTGGAGGAAACTGCAAGGGCCATCCTGTCCAATAGATGGCCATCTAGCCTCTATTTAAATTTAGATAGAAGGAAACTCCACCACTCTCTCGGACAGTCTATTCTACTGTTGGACAACTCTTATCAACAGAAAGTTCTTCCTAATGTTTAGATGGAATCTTTTCCTACAACTTAAATCCCACGCTCCATATCCTGGTCCCCAGAGCAGTAGGAAAACAAGCTTGTTCCATCTTCAATATCCTTTCAAATATTTAAATTTAGCTTTCATGTCACCTCTTTCCATCTCCTCTAAGGTGTAAAGATACCCAGTTCCCTAAGCTGCTCCTAATAGGGCTTGGTTTCCAAATCTTTGATCATTTTGGTTGCTCTTCTCTACACTTTCTAGTATTTCAATATACTTCTTGGATTGTGGAGACAGTGTTCCAGATGAAGTCTGACCAAAGCAGAATAGAGTGAGACTATGACTTCCCTCAGTCTAGACCAGTGCTTCCCAACCTTTTTTTGACCAGGGATCACTCTCCAACATTAGTACCAAAAGGGTTACAAAACAGTTTTTGGTTAATTTTAGATTCGGTTTGGTTATTTGGGGTGCTGATTAAAAAATGGAATTGGATAGACCACATCAGCTCTAGTTTCTGATACAGAACATATGCCATACAGTACTCGCCATCAGCTTGCCCAAAGAAACCCATATTCAATAATCTAGCGCTGATGTGGTTCATCCAATGCAATTTTCTGAATCAGCACTCCCAAATAACCACAGGAACAAGCCTAAAAACGAAGACACCAAGAAAAATGTTTTTGGTTGGGCTGTTATTATCTGTGGATTTTGTTAACACTCATGTAAAAAAAGGGGGTGGAGGGGGCTGAGGTTGAAAAAATACAAAAAGGGGAGCATGAGGCCTAGGAAACTGTCTCTAACGGCTTTCTCTCACCTCCTTGCCATGGGCACATGGCCACGAAGGAGATGTAGTCCATGGGGCGCTGCAACGGTGTAGTAACGGTGAAGTTGTGGACCATATTTTATTTCTTGCAGACCACTGGTGGTCCAAGGACCACAGGTTGGGAACCACTGATCTAGACACTAGGTTGCTATTGAGGCAGCCTATTTATTTACGACATTTATATCCTGCCCTTCTCATCCCGAAGAGGTCTCAGAGCGGCTTACAAGTTGTATGTACATACAATATATATTAGCATAGCACAATATCAGCATTACATATTACTTTATTGTACCATACCACAATACCGTAATATTATTAGTAATATTACATGTAATATAAAACATATTGTATTATTAGTATTTATTGTATTACAATATTATGATAAATATATGTACAAACAATATATTATAGTATTAACATAGCACTATATTAGTACTACATTGGCTTATTACATGCCTGTCTAACATTGTTGATTCACGTCCAGCTCCTAAATCTCTTTCACATGTATTGATTTCAAGCCAGATGTCACCCATCCTATAGCTTGTTCATTTCATTTTGGATTGAGATCCAGTCCTCTGGGGTATTATGTCCCAATGTGGTGTCATCTGATGATTCGATAAGCATATCTTCAATTTTGTCATTGATAAAGATGTTGAACAGCCTTGGGCCCGGGATAGAATCCCTTACTTACTTACTTACTTACTTAGGCGATCCCTCGTTGGACGAGTAAGATGGTCTTCCATCATGGGTTTCCTTGTGGGTCCGTAGGTGGTTGTGGAGCCCTATTCTTGCTCTGCATCTTCTTCCGCAGTGAGGGCACTGGTTTCCAGGTGGAAGGCGGTCCCAGTTGGGGTTGGCTTGACACGCCTTCCTCCTGGCACGTTTCTCTCCTTCACCCTCCACTCGTGCCTCCCCGAACTCTGCAGCACTGCTGGTCACAGCCGACCCCCAACTGGAGCGCTCAAGGGCCAGGGCCTCCCAGTTCTCAGTGTCTATGCCAGAGTTTTTAAGGTTGGCTTTGAGGCCATCTTTAAATCTCTTTTCCTGCCCACCATCATTCCGTTTTCCGTTCCCGAGTTCGGAGCAGAGCAACTGCTTTGGGAGACGGTGGTCAGGCATCCGGACAACGTGGCCTGTCCAGTGGAGTTGATGTTGGAGGACCATCGCTTCAATGCTGGTGGTCTTTGCTTCTTCCAGCACGCTGACGTTTGTCCGCTTGTCTTCCCAGGAGATTTGCAGGATTTTCCGGAGGCAGCGCTGATGGAATCGTTCCAGGAGCTGCATGTGACGTCTGTAGACAGTCCACGTCTCACAGGCATATAGCAGGGTTGGGAGGACAATAGCTTTATAGACAAGCACCTTAGTATCCCTACGGATGTCTCGGTCCTCAAACACTCTCTGCTTCATTCGGGAAAATGCTGCACTTGCAGAGCTCAGGCGGTGTTGTATTTCGGCGTCGATGTTGGCTTTGGTGGAGAGGTGGCTGCCAAGGTAGCGGAAATGGTCGACATTTTCTAATGTTACACCATTAAGCTGTATCTCTGGCATTGGAGAGGGGACAGCTGGTGACTGCTGGAACAGCACTTTGGTTTTCTCGATGTTCAGTGACAGGCCAAGCTTTGTGTATGCTTCTGCAAAGGTGTTGAGAGTGGCTTGTAGATCTTCTTCTGTATGCGCACAGACGACATTGTCATCAGCATACTGGAGTTCTATAACAGATGTTGTTGTGACCTTGGTTTTGGCTTTCAGTCTGCTGAGGTTAAACAGCTTGCCATCTGTCCGATAGATGATTTCCACTCCGGTGGGAAGCTTCCCATCAACAAGGTGAAGTATCATAGCGATGAAGATGGAGAATAAAGTTGGGGCAATGACACATCCCTGTTTGACACCCGATTCCACCTTAAATGGGTCACTTTGGGAGCCATTGCTGTCCAAGACTGTTGCCATCATGTCATCGTGGAGGAGCCGCAGGATGTTCACGAATTTGCTTGGGCACCCGATTTTGTGGAGGATGGTCCAGAGAGCGCTGCGATTCACTGTGTCGAATGCCTTTGCAAGGTCGATGAATGCCATGTACAGAGGTTGATTTTGTTCTCTGCATTTTTCTTGGAGCTGTCGTGCAGTGAAGATCATGTCCACTGTTCCTCTGGAGGGGCGGAAGCCATTCTGGGATTCTGGGAGGGTGTCTTCTGAGAGGGGCAGAAGGCGGTTTGCAAGGATTCTTGCGAGGATTTTCCCAGCGGAGGTTAGAAGGGAGATACCTCGATAGTTTCCGCAGTCTGTTCTTTCCCCTTTTTTTAAGAGGGTGATGATGGTGGCATCCTTGAAGTCTGCTGGGATTTTCTCGGTCACCCACACTTTTTCTATGAGCTGGTGGAGTTGGTGTGTCAGCGCAGGTCCTCCCTCTTTAAAGATTTCAGCAGGGATCCCATCCGGTCCGCTGGCTTTGTTGTTCTTTTGTTGGCTGATGGCATTGCTGACTTCTTCCAAACTAGGCAGTGCTGCAAGCTCATCCCTGGTTTGTTGTTGCGGGATTTGTGAGAGGACCTCTTCGGCCACACTGGAGCTGCGGTTTAGGAGGCTTTGGTAGTGTTCTTTCCAACGTAGTGCAATTGACTTTTGGTCCTTCAGGAGTTTGGTTCCGTCTGATGAGCGTAGAGGCTGTATGCCATGGTTTCTTGGTCCATAGATGACCTTTGTGGCTTTGAAAAATCCTTGAGCATTATGGGTATCTGCCAGGTGTTGGATTTCTTCAGCCTTCTTTGTCCACCAGATGTTCTTGAGTTCTCTTGTCCTTCTTTGGACCTCAGCTTTTGCACTGGCGTAGATCTTTTTCTTAGCAGCACAGTTGATGTCTCTCTGCCATGTTTGGAAGGCTTTCCTTTTCTTGTCAATTAGCTGTTGGATCTCGATGTCATTTTCGTCAAACCAGTCTTGATGTTTCCAGAAGAAGGTGTAGCCTCCTTTTTCTTCCTTCAGCTGTCCCTCTCCTGCTCTCCGGGTCTCCTGAAGAGCTGCTATGTCGATGTTAAAGCGTCCCAGCTCCCTTGCGATGATGGCAGTTCTGCGTTCGGGGCGTTCACTGCCACTGTTGTCCATCAGAGTCCGTACGTTCCATGTACCGAAGTTCATTTTCCTTTTTTGGCCGCAGGATGGTGACCCCACTGGACGCAGCAGTCCAGTCAGGGATAAGAGAGGCAGACTATGTTTAGGGCACCTTTTCTAGCCCCCTCCCCGTGTGGGATGAGCAGAGTGGGTCCTCAATAGGGCTGCTCAGTCGCGGATACAGCTGCCGAACTACTCAACTGCCTCGGGCCTTGAGGTAGAACGACTGAGTCCGTACCCACCGCCCATGTGCCAGTCTGTGACTAGGGGCTTCCAGATTTCACAGTCCTGCCCCCGTCGCCACTCGCTGGTCGCCATGGGACTTTGGTTGGTTGGTTTTTGGTTTTTTTTCTTTGGAAGACGCCTGTGCGTGGGTTTTTTTAATGTGTGGAGGTCAGTGCACAACTGATCAACACACAGTCTTCACAGATGAGGTTCCACTGGTGATGTAGTTTGACACAATGACCGTGGCTTCTCAGTCTGTTGCAGCCTTCTTCCGCCTTCGCAGCCGTTGTAACATGTGCCATGTTATCCTCTGCCTGCTCCGCCGTTGAGGTCTTTGGGTCTTCGGACTGTGCTTGGTCTGGGACCTCCCCCGCGGCCACTCCTGGGAGTGCAGGACTCCAGTTGTTGTGCCCACAGGTTCATCGGAACACGCAAGCCCCCTCACCACGACAAGGTGACAGTTCATCGAGGGGGGATAGAATCCCATGTGTCGCCTAAATAGTCACTTCTCTCCAGGATGAGGAGTCATTGAAAATATAGGTCAAAGAAACAAAAATATTTCCCAAAAAGCAGGAGCCCTCTTTCCAATAGGGAGGGCAAGGAAGATCACAACGAAAGTTGAATCTTCAAACTGCAAAAAAACACTTTATTGTGAGACCATAGCAATAACGACAAACAAGCATACAGGAATGCAATCATAGGGTTTATCACAACCTCCAATGGGGCTGCAGGCTTTTTATCATTTCTGGCAGCGAATCAAATACACATTCTCATTGGTTTCCAAAGACAAATCATTTAATTGGTCTAAACTAGCTGTACAGTTGCTCATTGGTTGTTTATTATTTTGATTTGACAATAATAACACACGTGGGATCCTATCAATGGCACAACTATAACACAACTATAGTCCATTGTTTGTACTCTGACTGTGACTGTATCTTATCTGTTTGTTGCAAACATGGCTCCAGAGCGACTGGGAGACTTGGGGGTTCTAACTAGCCACCAGCTAGCCGGTTTTGTCCAGATGTTATCCTTGAATAGTAACTTTTTCTCTGCAGTTTTCTCAAAGAGCATTTTCTATAACAACAACAACAAAACTTTATTTATATACTACTCTATCTCCCCAAGGGGACTCAGAGCGGTTTCCAAGTAAACATAAACAGTACATACAAGAAAGAAAACGGCATAAACATAAAATTTACAAGACAATATAAGCATTAATACCACAATAGCACATATATTTAAAATAATAATGTCTGGTCAAGGCAGTTCAAAAGGCCGGGCTGGGCTAGTGCAATTTTAGAGGGCCCGGGAAATTAGATAGAGTCTATGGCTGTACATTTCCAGGGCCTAACACAAGAGAGTGACCTGGGTAATTGATAGAAGAAGATACGGCCAATTTCAACAGTATCTGGGCAGAGCTAGAACTAATCGTTCTCAAAGGTTTGTTTAAACCACCAGGTCATGAGGCTCTTAGGAAAGGAGGGGAGGGATGGGGCCTGTAAACATAAACATAGGTCTACTGCAGAAATAGGACAATATGGCAGTATTCATTTATTTATCATGTCAGGGGCAGACCAAACAGTTGCATTGCATTTTTAACGAACAAACAAAACACAAAGTTTGCAAGCTTGGTAGTTGATTAAATGTCCTTTGACCAGTAGCTGGCCACTTGTAGTGCCTCTGTTGTTGCCACAAGAAGGTCCTCCATTGTGCATGTAGCAGGGCTCAGGTTGCATTGCAGCAGATGGTCTGTAGTTTGCTCTTCTCCACACTAACATGTCGTGGATTCCACTTTGTAGCCCCATTTCTTAAGGTTGGTGCCATCTCGTGGTGCCAGAGCGCAGTCTGTTCAGCGCCTTCCAAGTTGCCCAGTCTTCTGTGTGCCCGGGGGGAGTCTCTCATTTGATATCAGCCATAGGTTGGGGTTCTGGGTTTGAGCCTGCCACTTTTGGACTCTTGCTTGCTGAGGTGTTCCAGCGAGTGTCTTTCTAGATCTTAGAAAACTATTTCTTGATTTAAGTCGTTGACGTGCTGGCTGATACCCAAACAGGGGATGGGCTGGAGATGTCACTGTCATGGTCTGTTCACTGTTGCTGAGGTGTTCCAGCGAGTGTCCCTGTAGATCTTAGAAAACTATGGCAGTAAATCAGGACATATGGGCATTGGGAACATCTCTGACATTTCCTTTTAAAACTACGTCTCCTTCAGACCCCCGTGACGCAGTGGGTTAAAGCACTGAGCTGCTGACTGAAAGGTTGCAGGTTTGAATCCGGGGAGTGGTGTGAGCTTCTGCTGTCAGCCCCAGCTTCTGCCAACCTAGCAGCTCGAAAACATGCAAATGTGAGTAGATCTGGCGGGAAGGTAAGGGTGCTCCATGCAGTCATGCTGGCCACATGACCTTGGGGGTGTCTACGGACAACACCGGCTCTTCAGCTTGGAAATGGAGCTGAGCACCACACCCCAAAGTTGGACACAACTGGATTTGTGGTCAGGGGAAAACCTTAACTTCCCTTCCTCCTTCAGTAAGTACCCTTTGGGTTTGGCCAGATAACCAATTCCCAACCCACCTAACAGTAGCATTGTCTAGCCCACATTTTACTAGCTTTTTACCAAGAATATCATGGGGAACTTTGTGAAATCAAGGGATGCGACATCTACAACGTTCCCTAACTGCTCAGAGGTGTTTTTGCCAGTTCCTTCCCCTCAGAATCCCCCTTGAAGCCCCTCCTTTTCGCCCAGTCTTTTGAAGAGAATGTCAGAAGGGAAGAAGAGGCGGAGAAGAGCCAAGAGTTTAGAGAGTATTTCGCATTCAACACCAGAAAAGCCGGCTGCGCGGAGGGGAGGGGGGAGTCGTTAGAGCTAGCCAATGAGATTACCGGCATCTGAGGCGCTGCCTTACGATTGGTCAGGAGATGAAGCGGAGCAACGTCCAACGGGGGAGGAGGCGGAGACAATCGGCGGGAAATTAAAATGGCGCTGGTCGCCTTCCAGCAACTGAGGGATTTGGTCGAGGCCCAGCAGGCTTTGCTGGACGAGCTGAGGCGGCAGGTGGGGCAAAGGCAAGGAGATTTGAGAGGGCAAGGGTGCATTAGAGTTAGTTTCCTTTAGCAGGACTTAAGGCAGGCATCCTCAAACTGTGGCCCTCCAACTGTTTGGGCCTCCAACTCCCAGAAGCCCTAACGAGTTTGTTCAATTGTCAGGAATTCTGGGAGTTGAAGGCCCAGACAGCTGGAGGGCCACAGTTTGAGGATGCCTGGTCTAAGGAAAAGGCTGACCCATCTCCCCTCGCCTTCAATGTTGATTACTGCCTGGAGAAATCCTTTGTTGGGAGGTGTTAGCTGGCCCTGATTTATTTATTAATTTAATATTATTATTAACTTTATTTATACCCCGCAAAATCTCCCGAAGGACTCGATGCAGCTTACAATGGCCAAGGCCGCCAACAAACAACATACAAATATACCAGTAAAACTCATAAGCAAATAATAAAACATCAAGCAAAACAATAAAACTCTAAAAACGATGACACCATGACACATTTAAAACCTAAAGGCCAGGCCAAGTGTAATGGATAAAATTTAAAAGTGCTGAACTTGACAAGAGGTATGTAGAGGTTTTTGGAGGTAGGTGCAATGTGCGGGCAATCCTAGTCTCTAATAAAGTGCATTTGGGACATGATGCCAGGAGTTTCCTAATCTGGGAAGGCACACTGGAACAGCCAGGCCTTCAGGCTCTTCCTAAAGATTGCCAGTGTAGGGGCTTGTCTGATGTCCTTGGGGAGAGAGTTCCAGAGTCGGGGGGCCACCACAGAGAAGGCCCTGTCCCTCGTCCCCACCAAACGCACTTGCGACGCAGGTGGGATCGTGAGCAGGGCCTCTCCAGATGATCGAAGGGAATTTGTGGGTTCATATATGGAGATGCGGTCACGCAGGTAGGCGGGTCCCAAACCGTTTATTTATTTATTTACGACATTTATATGCCGCCTTTCTCACCCCGAAGGGGACTCAGAGCGGCTTACAAGGTATATATTACATGCAATATATTATATCATTAGCATAGTACAATATCAGCATTAAACATTGCTATATTGCACCATACCACTATATCATAATATTATTAGTAATACTACATGTAATATAAATATATAATTATAATATCATATTATTATTATTATATTGCATTATATTATAGTATTATAAATATTATATGTATATACAATATATTATATTGTTAGAATAGCACAGGAGACAAGATGGAACTGTCCCTTGGCCTCCCCTCTCTTCACTCTGGCTCAGAGTGACAGTTGGTGCTGATTGCTTCATATCTGGAATTCCTCTGTTTTCAGAGAGTTGCTCTTTATTTGCAAATGTATATTAAAAGGCAACTGGATATTAAACAGCTACAGTGCCAGGCTGTGAGAGAGTTTCTTTTTTATTCAGAAGAAGCCAGTTTGGAAAGTCTGTGCGATGCAGTGGTTTGAGTGTTGCAACATTCACACTTGCCTCAAACAGACAATATGGGCCCAGCATATTATTTGAGAACACAGAAATGCTGGACCACTCCGAGTGACAACCATCATGTCAGAATACACAGAAAAGCCATTGAAATCCGCAAACATGTGGACAATTTCAACAGAAAAGAGGAAACAATGAAAATGAACAAAAATCTGATTACCAGTATAAAAAAAACACTCAGAAATAGGAGAATTCCAGACAGCAAACTATCAAATGCCAATTAACACCTCCCAATCAAACGATGGCCCCAGGTAATAACAGTCAGGCCTTTCAGCTATAAGGCTACTCAATGCTAATCAAGCTGGCCAATTGCAATATTCACACTTGCTTCAAACAGACAAAAGTTCTTTCTCCCACCCTGGACATTCCACAGGTATATAAACCTCCCTTGCCTCATTCCACAGAACAAACCTCTGAGGATGCCTGCCATAGATGGAAGTGAAACATCAGGAGATAATGCTGGTAGAACATGACCATATAGCCCAAAAGGCTCACAACAACCCAGAAAGAGAAATACTTTGCTTTCTCTTCTGCCTGTTTCTGAGATGAATGCAAACTGTGTTTGTACTTGAACTCATGTTTGCAGCAATTGAAGTAAGCTGATGATGAAATGGGGAAAACAGAAGGAAAAAGAAACTGGTATTCAGACCATAATTCACTTGTTCAATACCAGCAGCTATGCTGCTCCAGAAGTCACAAAATAACTCAAAAATAACATTAAGGGCACACACAAAAAGAGCCAAATCAAGGGAAGCTTTAAAAAACATAGTTTCTAAAATAAGATACCATATATCAGCCATACATGATTATACATGGAGGATTCTAGGCTTTGAACAGATTGAGCAATACCTAAGCAAATTGAAATAAATGAATTTGGGTATACAGTACTTGACCTGCCTACGAATAAACTAAAACAAATTGACCTAATAACAAATGTGCTATACAGACAAGTGATTTGTTATATTTGTATATGTATAGATAGCAGTACAGGAAGAGAATTCAGTCAGCAAGGTAGAATATGAAGCGATTGTAAAAAAATTAGAGGTACGTATCCTTCCATTCTTATTTTCTGATATTTTAAATCATAATTTGTAGAGAAATAACACAGTGATGTTATTCTTAAAACTTTAAATAGCTGTATCCAGATTGATATATCAGTATTAAATATATGGTTATCGTTTCTACTGTATTAATAACTGGTTGGTTAGTAAATTATATTGATTTAAAAGTATAGAAGTGGTATCTGTATGACTGAGTAGAACTTAGGTATATTTTCTGTGCCTGCTGATGCAGTCAGATGTTAACTGTTGTCAAGTTGCTAAATGAAATTTATTAGGCAAACTGATAACTCAGACTTTTCTACTGTATTTTGATTTACAGAAAGAAGAGGAAGAACACACAGTGACAAAGACTAATCTAGCTAAGGTGTCAGAACAGTTGGAGTTTGCTCTTGGGGAAATTGATGTCCTGTCAAAGCATCTTGAGAGAGAAAAGCAAGCATTTGACAGCGCGTAAGATTGTAAATTGATGGGGAAGTCTCTGTGAAAAAGCTGTCTTTGGCCACATAAAAGGGGGTGGGGTGGGCATTACATCCCTCTTAGTTCTCAAGTACTTCCTGTTCCCATAATACCACAAACTGTTTTTTTTTTTCTGTTCTCTGACTAGCCCTGGCAAAGCTTTTATCCTTTTCAGAGTTAGTATGGTTTCAGTGGACAAAAATATACCTAACTGCAAAAGATGACAGAAATCCTATTGAGGATTTCCATGTGCATAAACACTGTTGTTATATTGCTACAGAATGAATCCCATCCTGATCTCCATTTACCAGGAAGTAGCCTCTGCTATCATTAAAGGAAAGAGCTGACTGATAGTACCACTAGAAGCTGAGCATAGAATCACACTGAACAACATAGAGATGCTAGAAAGGTGTTCTCTCGGGTTAAAAAAAATAGCTTTCTTGAGGAAGATGGCCACAGAGTTGTTCTAAAGCAGGGATCCTCAAACTTTTTAAACAGAAGGCCAGGTCACAGTCCCTCAAACTGTTGGAGGGCCGGATTATAATTTGAAAAAAAACATGAATGAATTTCTATGCACACTGCACATATCTTATTTGTAGTGCAAAAACCACTTAAAAACAATACAGTAATTAAAATGAAGAACAATTTTAACAAATATAAACCTATTAGTATTTCAATGGGAAGTGTGGGCCTGCTTTTGGCTGATGTGATAGGATTGTTGTTGTTATTGTTGTGTGCTTTCAAGTCGTTACAGACTTAGGTTGACCCTGAGTGAGGGCCGGGTAAATGACCATGGTTTGAGGACCCCTGTACTAAAGGATCTAGAGATTCCTAGAAATTCACAAATAATCAAATCTGCAAAAGTCAAACTTGCAAATGTGGAGGGCTGACTGTACTTGTTTGTGTCTCACTCTCTTCTTATTCTTACAACAACTTTTTTAGTTGGCATAACCGGGAGACAGTTCAAAATCACCCAGTAAACATAATTGCCAAATGAGAACTTAAACTTGAATCCACCCAGTCTCCCACAGTGTAAAGTTAAATATGCAAACAAAATGGTAATTAGTTGTGTTGTTTTTACAGTTGTCACTGTTATTTCTGTTGTAGACTTTCTCGTGTAAACCACAGAGTGCTAAAGCAATCAGTCCAAAAAGAAAAGTTGATAAGCAAATGCTCTGGTAAGTTCACTAAATCTGACTGTCTTAAAATGAAGGTCATATCATAAATTACATGTTTTAGCATCAGCTTTTAAGTGTGTACCTCAATATGTTGACAGACTTTTAGTTTGTCCAGTTTTTTTTAAAAAAGTACTTATAATTCATTTCCTGTATTTGCTGCTGCTTTTTTATTATGTTTTATTCTTATTGTATATTGTACTGTGTTGATGTCTGCAAAAATATTACACAATTAAAAACATTTTTAATAAGTTAATAACTCGGGTGATCGAGCAATCATCTATGGAAAAGCAATTTTTTAAAATAGCAAGACCATAGTTGTCCTTAAAAAAGTATCATTATTTTATGGATTTTGGATATTGTTGCATGGTCAACATGGCTAACCCTGAATATGTAGTGTGTGCTTGTGTAACTGCTAGGGTCCCCTGCTGAATTTGCTGACTGAAAGGTTGGCAGTTCAAATTGGGGAAGCAGGGTGAGCTCCTCCTGTTAGGCCCAACTTCTGCCAATCTAGCAAATATGAGTAGATCAATAGGTACCGCTTCTTCAGGAAGGTAGCAGTGCTCCATGCAGTCATGCTTGCCACATGACCTAGGAGGCATCGATGGACAACACTGGCTCTTTGGCTTCGAAATGGAGATGAGCACCACCCCCCAGAGTTGGACACGACTGGACTGAATATCAAAGGAAAACATTTATCTTTACTATGGAACTGCTAAATTCTTGACATGCCCTTATGCTTGCATGCAAAGATCAAAAGTAATGTCTGCAGTATATTTGTATAATGTCTCATTGCTAATGGCAATAAATTAATATGAGTTGTATTTGTAAACATGCATATCGCAATGATAACTGTAATTCTATCTGACTATATATACTCAGTGGTCTACTTGGCTTTGCATTTTAGTATCATTTTCTAAAGTAAAAAAAAACAAAGTTAGATATTTAAGTAAGAATTCTGTGTATACATATATATTGTGTGGCCTGAGGTTTTGAGATAAAAAGTAACTTAATGGTTTCTACATTTGCTACAGAAATTGAGACTCACATTCAGAGACAGGAAGACATTTTAAACTTCAAAGAGAATGAGATTAAAGAGCTACAGCATTTCATCAATAAGCAGAAACAAACATTAAAGTAAGTTTTGTTCTGATCTCTTCCTTTGGTGACACACTATGGCACAATGGCTTGAGTGTTGGACCACACCTCTAGGAGAACAGGGTTTGACTCCATGATTGTAAAAGGCCCATATGATATTGGTGGTTTTATTTTCAGCTCTCTTTCTAATTATGCCCAGCATGGAATATGACTTTATTTAACACCCAGCTTGATGTTTTCTACTATACTGAGATATCTACCCATCTAGATATTCCTGCAATAAACCATTATTCATTAAAAATTATGCGTAAACAGTGAAGATTATTTGGGAGGCTTCACAACATGGGTTAACCTTTTCTTTATTTTGATGTTTCATTGATGGAATAAGAACTACTCGGTTTAGTTACTTATTTCTATATGTTGTGTGTTTCCTCCCCCAGAAAACAAGCATCTGAGTTCAAGATAGAAAAACAACAGGAAAATTACATATCAGAAGTGCTTGGAAAGAAGAACAAGAAAGGTTTCAAATAACAATATATGCATTATAATCAGTTGATTTTATAATCTGTTTTTTAAAGCAGAGACATGGGAGAGTCTAGGGATCCAAAATACTGATATATTTTTCTGCCTAGCAAAATAAATGAGAATTCTGCGTGGAAAACTGTAAGCAACAACAATATTTTATTATGGTCCAAAGACCCTTATTGCTCCGTAAGTGTACAAGATATGCCAGGTTAATAAGATTAACAACAATATTTTTATTAAATATTATTTAATATTTTAAATAATCTCTTCTTCTATCAAAGTATTTAACCCACTGCTGTGGACATGCTTTTACAACACACAGTTGGATGAAATTTGCAACAGTTTTAACTGGCTAAAATACAGGATTAAAACTGATTGAAGCCATACAAGATGGCTATGAGCATAGGTAAAAAACTACAAAAGGCATCAGGCATGTTTCAGCCTGTGTCTAAAATAGAGAATTGTCTAATCCTGGCTGCCTCGAAAAGAACCTCGGCAATAGCCAGGGTCATATGGGGAACATCAACCAAGTAAAAACTTCACATAAAATTTCACTGAACTGGTCGGTAAGTTTCTCAGTAGAGGATTAATTATGTGTCCTCGAACTTGTTCATAAAAACTGAATGAAAGTAGAATATGGTAGATACATTCTACTTCCTGTTTGTTACATGGGCAGAGTCTTTCATTATATGGGATACCCACAAATCTCCCACACAGTAGTTCAGATGGGAACACATCACACCTTGCCTTTGAGAATAGGCAACAGCATTTGAACACAGTCAAGTTCTTTAGATAATTTCCTGCATGGAAAGGCCCAACATAATGTATGGACAGGGCACTTGGGGAGCAAGAATGAGAACGCAGCTCACAAAAAGCAATATCTCATAGTATCTGATTGATTTGAGAGCCATGTCAAAACCGCTGTTAGTTAGGAAGGATACGAAAAAGCCAATGAAGGAGGCTTTCTTAGAGTTGATCTTAAACCAGCTGCTTATATGCTCATCCTGAACTAAGTGGTGAATTAGTCCGGATCCGAGACTGATCTTGAGCCAGTATTTAAGTGCCCACCACCAGGCTCTAACTGACAATGGTGGTTCCCCAGATTCAAGTAGTAAGGCACAGGATGGTACACATCTGAGGAACTGAAAGAGGACTCAAAAACGGTTTGCTGATGGTCTATTTTTGATATCAAGCCACCAATCCAGATACTGGAAGCGAATTGATAACTTCAGAAATAAAAGTAGTTTCTTGCATCATCTTTGGTACAAGTGGAATATGCTAAGCAGACTCTGAAACAAAGTGCTGGTTATTCAGTTGGAAGGAGAAGGCATTCTGCATACACTCAAGAGCATTTACGTATAATTTATTCTGTGATTGTACTTTAGCCTTGCAAACCTAGACATGCTTCCTAAGGTGCAATCCCTTTAGAACCCTTCTGAGTAAGCGTACACTGGAATGCACTGTTAGAATATTTTTAATAGAAGGAAAAGAACCTGTCACTGAACATTTGTGCTTTTTATTAAATATGTCTCTGTGTGTTTTGTTATTAGCAGTCTATATTTATTACTTCAAGATGGAGTTTTTATAATGACATAACATTTTTTAGTCTCCAGTATAATGTTTTAGAGTTGGAACCTTCCCATTCTACATACTGTATTTCTTCCATTCTAAGACACCATCTATTGTAAGATGCACACTAATTTCAGTATCACCAACAGAAAAAGCTATATATATAGAGAGAGAGAGAGAGAGAGAGAGAGCCATGATTTTAAGACTCGCATCATTTTTAGAAATGTTTAGTTAGTGAAAAGGTGCATCTTAGAATTGAAGAAATGTTTTATTCATTGCTTAGGTGCTAGTTGTTCTCTGTTGTGGTATCATTAGAAGATCTTTTATATTGAAATTATTAGACCTTAAAGAAAGTAATTCTGTACTCATTTTTACACACACAATGAAACCGAGGTGTTGGATTTTAATATATTATTAATAGCATATTCTTGTTTTCCTAAAATCAGTATAAAACACGTATTTTCTTTCTTTTTCAACTTGTTGTTTATTCTCTATTTCTTTATGTCGAACTACAATTATAACACTAGGAAAAAATGAAGAATACATAAGAAACAGAAAAGGGGATGAAGTGCTAAGGTATAGCCATAACCCCTTAGTCCTCTAATACCTTGTTGTAAACACTTCAAAAAAGCTATAGATGATGGAGATAGTTTTCATTCTATTATCCTCTTTTTGTCAACTATGTATATCCAGCTTCCACTTATTAATCTTCAATTGGATTCTTGACTTCCAAACACGAACACCAGAGCCTGGGATGTTATTCTGCAAATATAATTCATTACCTTCTTATTTAGCTTGGTGCCTGAGCAAGATTATTGCATTAACAATACCCTTAGTGCTAGAGAAAAAGATTCACAATAATATACTCCCTAGGTCACCTTTATGATTAATGGTAACCATGGCTTCTGAAAGTATTGTCTACAGCATAGGCAGGCAGCTGCATGGGGACAAGGGGCCAGTTTCCTCTGATTCCACCTCCACAGCAAGCCAAAATCCTGTTTGTAGTCCCTCAAAATGGCAACAGGAAATTGTGCCCATGACTACCTATTTCTATTTTGAGAAGGGACTGGGGAAAAAAAGCAAACAAAAAAACCAGAACTCATTGTGGTAATATGAGTTCTAAGTTCAGAGTGGGTTTATTTTTTGATGTTTTCACGGGAGAGCTTTCTGTGTGGATTGGGAATTAAAAGCATGCTGATTCTCTTAAAATTGGCTAGTGGAGCCCTTTGATACTTTGGTGTGAGGTTTTAAGGCTACAAATGTGGGGCCCAAAGGCTGCACATGACTGGCACCATGTTCTTTGTTGGCTGTATTGGTACATTCCAGTCTCATTCGCTCCCATCTAGATTATCCTGCTTCCCAACACAACACTCTTCTCTTTCTCATAGCTTCTTCTCCTGGGCTGTGCCATATTTAGCACTGCTTTAAATCCTTTGCCATGAGTCAGCAGCAGGAGAAGCCAGGCTAGTCATTATTTTTTCTCTTCCTCTAGTCATCTTAAGGTTATGCTTATATTAACAAATGCCAAGAACAATCCCCATTCTTACGATATCAAAGGTCATCTACGGACCAAGAAACCATGGCATACAGCCTCTACGCTCATCAGACGGAACCAAACTCCTGAAGGACCAAAAGTCAATTGCACTACGTTGGAAAGAACACTACCAAAGCCTCCTGAACCGCAGCTCCAATGTGGCCGAAGAGGTCCTCTCACAAATCCCGCAACAACAAACCAGGGATGAGCTTGCAGCACCGCCTAGTTTGGAAGAAGTCAGCAATGCCATCAGCCAGCAGAAGAATAACAAAGCCAGCGGACCAGATGGGATCCCTGCTGAAATCTTCAAAGAGGGAGGACCTGAGCTGACACACCAACTCCACCAGCTCATAGAAAAAGTGTGGGTGACCGAGAAAATCCCAGCAGACTTCAAGGATGCCACCATCATCACCCTCTTCAAAAAAGGGGAAAGAACAGACTGCGGAAACTATCGAGGTATCTCCCTTCTAACCTCTGCGGGGAAAATCCTCGCAAGAATCCTTGCAAACCGCCTTCTGCCCCTCTCAGAAGACACCCTCCCAGAATCCCAGAACGGCTTCCGCCCCTCCAGAGGAACCGTGGACATGATCTTCACCGCACGACAGCTCCAAGAAAAATGCAGGGAACAAAACCAACCTCTGTACATGGCATTCATCGACCTTGCCAAGGCATTCGACACAGTGAATCGCAGCGCTCTCTGGACCATCCTCCACAAAATCGGATGCCCTAACAAATTTGTGAACATCCTGCGGCTCCTCCATGATGACATGATGGCAACAGTCTTGGACAGCAATGGCTCCCAAAGTGACCCATTTAAGGTGGAATCGGGTGTCAAACAGGGATGTGTTATTGCCCCAACCCTATTCTCCATCTTCATCGCAATGATACTTCACCTTGTTGATGAGAAGCTTCCCACCGGAGTGGAAATCATCTATCGGACAGATGGCAAGCTGTTTAACCTCAGCAGACTGAAAGCCAAAACCAAAGTTACAACAACATCTGTTATAGAACTCCAGTATGCTGATGACAATGTCGTCTGTGCGCATACAGAAGAAGATCTACAAGCCACTCTAAACACCTTCGCAGAAGCATACACGAAGCTTGGCCTGTCACTGAACATTGAGAAAACCAAAGTGCTCTTCCAGCAGTCACCAGCCAACTCCTCCCCAATGCCAGAGATACAGCTTAATGGTGTAACATTAGAAAATGTTGACCATTTCCGCTACCTTGGCAGCCACCTCTCCACCAAAGTCAACATCGACGCTGAAATACAACACCGCCTGAGCTCCGCAAGTGCAGCATTTTCCCGAATGAAGCAGAGAGTGTTTGAGGACCGGGACATCCGTAGGGAGACCAAGGTGCTTGTCTATAAAGCTATTGTCCTCCCAACCCTGCTATACGCCTGTGAGACGTGGACTGTCTACAGACGTCACATGCAACTCCTGGAACGATTCCATCAGCGCTGCCTCCGGAAAATCCTGCAAATCTCCTGGGAAGACAAGCGGACAAACGTCAGTGTGCTAGAAGAAGCAAAGACCACCAGCATTGAAGCGATGGTCCTCCAACATCAACTCCGCTGGGCTGGCCACGTTGTCCGGATGCCTGACCACCGTCTCCCAAAGCAGCTGCTCTACTCTGAACTTAAGAAGGGAAAACGGAATGTTGGTGGACAGGAAAAGAGATTTAAAGATGGGCTCAAAGCCAACCTTAAAAACTCTGGCATAGACACTGAGAACTGGGAAGCCCTGGCCCTTGAGCGCTCCAGCTGGAGGTCAGCTGTGACCAGCAGTGCTGCAGAATTCGAGGAGGCACGAGTGGAGGGTGAAAGAGAGAAACGTGCTAGGAGGAAGGCACGTCAAGCCAACCCCGACCGGGACCGCCTTCCACCTGGAAACCAATGCCCTCACTGCGGAAGAAGATGCAGAGCAAGAATAGGGCTCCACAGCCACTTACGGACCCACAAGAACATTGGAGGACCATCATACTCGGAAAACGAGGGATCGCCTAACAACTTTTTAACTATGCTTATATTAACAAATGCCAAGAACAATCCCCATTCTTACGATATTAAAAGCAATGCACTGCAATCTTTCAATGATACTTTATAAAATGACTTCATACTGTGTGCGTTGCTCTCCAGATGAATAATTTGCAGTAATGCATTATCTTGTAGCATATTTACATTCAAGATCTGCTCTGTATTTTTCCTTTAGACCAGGGATGTTCTCTTCAATCTCTTGACTTCCCTGGGCCACACTGGAAGAAGACAAATTGTCTCAGGCCACACAATGTTGTAAAACCGAAGTCATGCATGCATACAAATAGCAAGACTATATGGTGCATGGTGGCACTATGCCTGATGTACAAGTACACCTTTATCAGAAATAACACTCTTATTAATTTTCTGTTTCTCCAGGGAATTATCTCCTAGATCAGACCTGGACAAAGTTCGGCCCTCCAGGTGTTTTGGACTTACAGCCAGTAGGGAATTGTGGGAGTTGAAGTCCAAAACACCTGGAGGGCCCAAGTTTGCCAGGCTTGTCCTAGATGCACCAACTTTTTAAAAAGACCCCATAGATTTGAAGGGAAATTATACTTTGTTTTAGGCTGACTGATCATTTTTGACCCATTCTTTGTGCTGGTCAATGACCGAATTAAATGATTTGACCCATTCTTTGTAACCATAAAAGTTCATGGCTGTGGCCACATATATCTAAAGGTGCCCTGGTACATTGGCAAATTCCAGATAGAAACAAACCACAGCTGCTTGGTTTAGCCTCTGCTGGCTCATCTCTCAACAAATGCTTGACATCTGGTATTTATTTGTGTGAGATGAATGCAGTAATGGTGAATTGGCCCTCCAGGCTCATTTGGATATTACCCCCCCCCCCACACACACACACACACATACACATCCTGTAGCAATTAGAGATGTCTGTAGGAGTTTAATACATTTGAACTTACCATTTTTAAACTCGGCTCTACACCCAGAGTAATACAGGTACGAAAGAGTTCACCATTGGCTTTTACTTTAAAGGGTTAACTGTCATGCAATTTATTTCTGATATACATGTATTTTCAATTCCCAAGACTTTAAATTTAGCTCCATTGGTGAACTGATCTGACCCAGGGTATCCAGTAGCCTATGGTCCTGGCATACTTCCAGTGGATTAGCACCTGCTGCTGCTACTTTACTGGTCTTTGAAAAATAAATAAATAACATATTTTATCATCGTTTTCTGCAAGAGCAGGCCATTGTAGCTTATAATTCTTGGGGTGAAAATAAGACACGTCTCTAATATTTTGGTTTGCTTCCCATGTGTAGAATGATTTGTGTTAAACATGTGGGTTAGTGGGAGAGAGCTGGGTGTTTTTTTAAAAAAATTAATTTTGCAGATGTTGAATCCAAGGGGTTATTTTCTTTCAAAGTCCCAAAGATACCTCTTAGCTAGAACTGATTTGGCACCCTCTCTGGGAATAGACAGGCTCAATCCCGCCCTGTAAACTGGCCAGCTATGTCAGTGTCAGATATACTTCAGTTATTTTGGCAACGTTTCAATATTGAGATGATGTTTGGGGAGTTGGATCGATAAGACAACCTGACATTTAGACACTGAAATATTCACAAGAACTCATATTGCATTAATAGCCCAAGTGCTTCCAGTGGTAATTTTAACCATCTTAATTTAGCAGCCACTTGTCAATAAGGTTTACTAGTGAAATAAACTTGAACATTGCCAAGTGTATGTATATGACATGAGTTGGTCAAGCCAGAAGTGTACCAGTTGCAAGGGAGAAGACAGACCACCTAAAAAACCATAATATATTATCTCGGGTATAATGCACATCTTTTTTGGCTAAATTATGTCACCAAAATTAGGGTACACTTTGGGATGCGAATTCACCAGCCTTGGCTTGATGTTGTATGGTGAGTGTCGTGCTCCCTTTCCTTGCTCTTACCACCTTCTGTTTCCAGAGTTGGGTGGAGTAGCAGAGGAAAAAGATGAGGCCAAAAATGTTACTTGTGGCACAAGTCTCTTATTTTGTTTGAATCTTAGGAATTATACTAGGGGTATATTCACATTCATACTTGATTTGAATCCTCCTTCTATTTCCTATGAGTTCCTCATTTGCACTAGGATTACTAAAATGATCAGAGGTCTGGAGACCATTCTTTACGGGTATGTTTAGCATGTAGAAGAGATGATTGAGAGAAGACATGAGAGCCATGTTTAAATATCTGAAAGTATAAGGAAGAGGGAGCGAGAGCAGGTTTGTTTTCTTCTGCACTGGAGTCTAGGGGCCCTTCCACACTGCCCCTTTATCCCAGGATCTGACTCCAGATTATCTGTTTATCCCAGGTTATCTGGTAGTGGGGACACATATATTCCAGTTTAAAGCAGATAATCTGGGATCGGATCCCGGGGTAAAGGGCAGTGTGGAAGGGACCTAGGATCTGTTTTCCATTCTATTCATTTCAACAATGGGTTCAAATGAATGGAATGGAAAAGAGATTCCACCTGAACATCTAGAAGAACTTCCTAACAGCTCTGCCTTGGAGTATAGTGTGGCTCCTTTGGAGGCTTTTAAACAGAGGCTGGATGGCCATCTATCAGGGGTGCTTTGATTGTGCTTTTTATGCTTAGCAGAGGGTTGAACTATATGGCTCATGTGGTCTCTTCCAACTCTAAGATTCTATAACATTGGTAATCAGAAAACTGCTTTGGTGAATACATGAGCCTCATTGGAAAATACCCCTTCCTAGGAGTGCTTGATCTAAATAAGGATCAAACTCCTTTATCAATTGGAAGGTGGCTCCCTTCTTTGTCAATAATGACATTGAAAGAAAAAGAACAAGCTAGGTAGTTGTCATTCTAGTCCCGCTCACCACCAGCAAGGATAAAATAAAAAATATTCTTACTATTCCTTTTTTCTGATTTAAAGGCACCGTGCATGCCAGTTCTCAGCAAATGAATTGTGAAGTCAAATGAGGAAAACTGGTAGGCATGACTATTATTACTTCCAGGATAAAACGGAGAAGGACCACTGTCTTTGAAACCTTCAAGTTCTTGTCATAATAGGCAATGTTCAGCTACACCTCCGTGCTGTGCTGGCAAGGCAGTGTGATCTGTTCCATCCGTGCCTAACCTGATGCCAGGCTATTTAACAGACCCACATAGACCAGGAAAGTTGGAATTTGCTAAAGGGCAAACACTGAGTTCAGTTTCATTACTGCAACAGCATTCTCACTGTCCTTGTGAAATACACAAAGATTACTCTCTGCGGACTTGCCCTCTAGCTCAGATATCTACCAGCTGATACGGTGACAGCCAGTTGGGCAGCCATGTAGACTATTTAAAAATAAGGTAAAATAGCAAGGCAAAAAAGCTGAACACATTCATGCAGGCTACCAAAGCAGAGATATAAAGAGCTACCTGGTTTGCAGCCAAAGCAATTGGCCTCAGAAATAGATATGTCTAGATGCCCAGATATTTAGAAAATGTACTGCCCAGTTGACTCTACATGCCTTACAGGCAATGTTTACTCAGAATACTAATTGATTGCTGTACAACCTGCTTACAAATACCGTAAGTATGCTTAGGATTGTCACTTCTGCATTTTAAAAAAGATAGCGTATGTTCTTTCAACAGCAGTCCAGTTAGCTGTTTCAACTAGTTGGCATCCTGCTGAGTAGGCCTGCTGGTTCTGGTCCTATCTGTGGCTTGAAATAACGCTTTCTGCAACCAAAAGATCTATTCCAGTTCTTAATGAGGTGCAGATCAACTGGCTTGGGAGGGAAGGGCTCCGTTTCAAATGACATGTGGGAGTGCCTCCATGGAGCCATTTGAGATCAAGCAATCGAGAACAAATATTAATTAATTAATTAATTAATTAATTAATTTATTGTATCAGGAACAACCAGACAGTTGTATTACATTTTAAGCAAAACAAACAAACAGACAAAACACAAAGTTTGCAAGCTTGGTAGTTGATTAAATGTCCTTTGACCAGTACCTGGCTACTTGGAGTGCCTCTGGTGTTGCCGCAAGGAGGTCCTCCATTGTGCATGTAGCAGGGCTCAGGTTGCATTGCAGCAGGTGGTCAGTGGTTTGCTCTTCTCCACACTCGCATGTTGTGGATTCCACTTTGTAACCCCATTTCATAAGATTGGCTCTGCATCTCATGGTGCCAGAGCGCAGTCTGTTCAGCACCTTCCAAGTTGCCCAGTTTTCTGTGTGCCCAGGGGGGAGTCTCTAATTTGGTATCAGCCATTGATTGAGGTTCTGAGTTTGAGCCTGCCACTTTTGGACTCTGGCTTGCTGGGGTGTTCCAGCGAGTGTCTCTGTAGATCTTAGAAAACTATTTCTTGATTTAAATGTTTGACGTGCTGGCTGATACCCAAACAAGGAATGAGCTGGAGATGTCACTGAACAAATATTAGGCGTTGTTAGAGAATCCTGCCTTATGATTTGATCAGTTGGTCTTGCAAATTTGGCTTTAACTAGCAACCACAAGCGTTTGTATGCCACTTAAAGTTATTTAGATGTTCCAGCTTTTTTTCACATTGTCACAGTTACTGTACAATTTTAAAAGAGGCCAAATATGGAGATACGAGCTACAATAGAAAAGTAATGAGACTGATTATCTTTTCACCATGAATTTTATATTCTGTGTCCAAATTAAGCTTATGCCTTTCAAAGTAATCCCTTTGTATGATACAAACCAGGCATTATTGTAACATCCCAAGAAGTGAGAGATTCTGCGTATGAGGAGAACAAACTGGAAGATATCGAACATTTCTTAATTGACTGTCCAGCATATGCTGAACTGCAATAGAGATATTTACATCCAGTATTATCCAACTGCAGGCCCCCCAACAGAAATTATCTTCTGACATTCCTCTTGCAAGGACAAGAAAGATCCATCATAATCAGAGCAAGCCTTTTTATTCTGAACGCTATCAAGAAAAGAGCACATTTCCTGAAAGAAGAACCAGGAAAATAAGATTCTGACTGTAAATAGAAGGTCAGCTGCTGTCCTCTACTTTTTGCCTTGTATTTTTTTCGTGTTGTATTTTGAAATGGTCATATGACTAGTCAAATAAATATATTATTATTATTATTATTATTATTACTAGTAGTAGTAATAGTAGTAGTAGTAGTAGTAATCCCTTTGGGCAGCTACACAGTGACAGAGGCATTGTTTCCAATGTTCGTAGCAGTGCTGGAAGGCTTCTCCTGGGATGTGTTTTCCATAGAGAAAAATGGGAGCACCAGAGAGGGGGACAACTCTTCTGCTGGGAAAAAATCATAACAATACAATATAGACATCTGGATATTTTAAATATTTTTCCAGGCTTATGTTTCTACCAAAACATTTCCAGCTTTAGGAGGTAATAATAGCTTCTTGGATTATAGAAAGAATGTTACAAGAAGCCAGTGAAATTTAGCTCTGTGTTTATGTTGCTTCTTCTTGCTTTCCTACTGAAGTAGACTGCTTCATTTTACATCAAAGGCAGACTTTGAGTAGTCCTTAAGGAGCAAGCAAGAAGACTAGATTCGGGAAGACTTCGTACTTTGTTGTTTCTTTTAATAGAACCTTAAGATCTTATAACCTAGTGCAAAACAGACAAATAAAACACTATGATTAAAGAATTCTGAACCCGGGGAGTTGCTTTCAGTTCCATAAGTGAAGAGCTCTCAGTCTTGCCACCCAAGTATCCCTTTAGGCCTGCCTCAGGCTTTCTTCATTTTAGCAATATTATTTATCATGGTGAAAGGGGATCTTTTTTCCTCCGTGGGAGTAAAAAACCCACTGCAGTTCACAGGGAGATCTATGAGCAGAGTCCTCTCTGCTTTTTTGCTCATTGCTATTACACAGCAAATTCCTTGAGTCTAGCACCAAGGTTGTAATTGTATGAATGATACGCACAAGATGAAAATAGCCTTCGCCTTCTCACAAGATACTGTGTATGGAAAGCCCTCTTGTTTTCCACTATGATTTTTGTCCAAAGACTGGGGGTCTTTAAGATGCATTCAGAAGCAAAGATAGACCATCATTACTTCAGCTTTTTCTAGAGTCTAATCCACCTATTTTCTACCTAGTTTATCATTCAGGGAACAGATTGTATAAACCAATTTATCATATAAGGCAATTTGTTGGTGATAAGTTGACATACCACTAATCTATATAAATAAAAATGTAATGTTTGTTTGTGGGATTAACAGAACTCAAAAACCAGTGGGCCAATTGACACCAAATTTGGACAGCATACACCTAACAACCGAATGTATGTCCTTCACTCAAAAAATTGATTTTGTCATTTGGGAGTTGTAGTTGCTGGGATTTATAGTTCACCTACAATCAAAGAGCATTCTGAACTCCACCAATTATGTATTGAACCAAACGTGGCATACAGGACTCCCATGACTAGCAGAAAATACTAGAAGGGTTTGGTGGGCATTGACCTTGAGTTTGGGAGTTGTAGTTCACCTACATTCAGAGAGCACTGTGGACTCAAACAATAATGGATCTGGACCAAACTTGGCACAAATATTCCATATGCCCAAATATGTACACAGATGGAGTTTGGGGGAAATAGTTCTTGACATTTGGGATTTATAGTTACTGGGATTTATAGTTCACCTACAATCAAAGAGCACTTGAATCCCACAAACGACAGAATTGGGGCAAGCTTCCCACACAGAACCCCCATGACCAACAAAAAATACTTAAGGCCATCCAGTCCAACTCTCTTCACCAGGGCAAGAAAACGTAATCAGAGTCCTCCTGACAGGACCATAGCCAGGATTTTGTTTCGGGGGGGGGGGGGGGGCTGAGTTTGGTTCGGTGGGGGGGCTGAGTCTGAGTGAAAGAGGGTCTACCCTAGCAGACCTTTTGTATTGTTACCCCAATACCCCCATGCATATGGGATATATTGAGCATGGTGATCAGAACATGATATGAATAAACATAACAGTTTAAATAATGCACCAGTAAGGCCTTCTCGCAGACCACCATGAGAATTTGGGGGGGGGGGGGGCTGAAGCCCCCCAAGCCCCCCCCCCCCCCCCCCCCCGGCTACATGCCTGCCTCCTGACAAAGAGCCATCCAGCCATAGATATAGATAGATAGATAAATATGATTCACACACACATAGATATAGAATCATAGATTTAAAAGGGACCCCTAAAGAAGGACAACAATATGTTGCATATTCCAAAGTAGGCAAACCAGACACTCTCCATATCAACACTGACAAAGAAACAACAAGAAATACTGTTTACCCACAAGCATCAAGAAATTACATATATTAGAAACAAACACTTTCTCGTTTCTTTATTTTCCAAATCACTGGACTCGGCCACAGCAACGTGTGGCAGGGGACGGCTAGTCTATATAAATAAAAATGTAATGTTCATTTGTGAGATTAACATAACTCAAAAACCACTGGATGAATTGACACTAAATTTGGACACAAGACACCTGTCAGGCCAACGAGGGACCATCACTCATAAAAAAACTAGAAAACACAACGGAAGAGACTTAAAATGCTAAAAAAAAGAAAATACATTGCAATGCATGTGCAAAACCATTTACATACGTGTGTGTGTGTGTATACACATACGCAGACACACATGTACACAAATATATACACGCATATATACACACACAAAACACATATACACAGACTGGGCCATAACAACGCATGGCAGGGGATGGCTAGTAAAAACTAAAGATACACTGCACAAATTCATACAGTTAACAGGACACGTTATTCACATTTGTTCATAACCTAAGAGCAAATGCAATTGGGAAATGTGAGGTGAAACTCACTAAGACAGCAGTCTCTAAGACAGCGGCTTCCTGACTTGCAGAGCTACAGCTCCCATTACAATCCAAGAAGCCTTGTCTGTAGTGGATGATGGTAATTGTAGCCTAATGCAATTTTGGTTAGCTTAAATAGAGACAAATATATCTGGGAGGGGGAAAGCAGAGGTGCTACCGCAGCAAGTGGCTCCAATGTTGTCAAGCAGGCTTGACTATAGAAAATAGACCAAGACAGAAAGGGGGGGGGGGGGGGGTGGGGGTGGAGAAAGCCTAGTCAGAACAATCCTATTGTCCTCAAAGAAGCCAAACAAAGCAAGCAAAATGAGCAGGAGCCCCTGGCACTCACAGTCCTCACACCAAAGAAACAATTATTTTCGCCCGAAAAAGAAGGCTTATTTCATCTCCATCAAAACATTTAGCAGACGTGATGAAAGAGGCTAGCCTGGATGATGTGGCAGACTTTTCTCTGATGTGTTTTGGGGGTGACTAGGATAATGACCTCAAAGGATTGCCAAAGGAAGGGACATTAATATTTCAGTTCCACAAAAAATACGTGCTGTAGTGGTAAATATGTTAGATTATTTCAAAAATGTACACTTCTAAGATGTAAATGTTTTCATAATTGGGTAATTACAGCAAAGCCTCTATTATGACAACAGTGGATTTGATCTCAAAGAGTCCCACCACTAAAGAAAAACCTTTTCCATTTTCAGACTTTCTCTACATGAGAAAAGTATCCTAAAGATTTCCTTTTGGGGGGCGAGGGTTGCAACCTCTTATATTAAACTTTATATTCTTTAATTCCCAAGACGTTTTCATGGTCCAGTAATGTTACCACTTCCGGTGTTCAGTGGTTTGTATGTTGTAAAGACATATTAATCGAATCAATTTGAACTACAGGACTGCATTTTTTTCTTCCATTCATATTTCTTTGGATTCAAGCCAGTCATAGTCATTTTTATGGATGAGTGGATGTTGCAAATTCAATGTGAAATGGAATTGCAAGTTTTAATTAGATACTTAAAACAAATGAAGTTAATAATTTTAATCATAATTTGAAGTGATGGAGCATTGGGATACTAGGAGAAGGGCCAGAACAGTGTAAGCGTTTAAATGTTGGTCTAGAAACCTGGAGATCAAGTTTCTTTGTTCAGAATGTGTGTTCACTCTGTGTTCAGCCATGGAAACCCACTGTGTTACCTTGAGCAGATCACATTCTCTCAGCCTCAGAGAAAGGAAAGTAATGACAAGCCTCTGAATAAATCTTACCAAGAAAATCCTATGAGAGAGTGCCCTGGAGTTCAGTTGAAGGGGAATAACAACAAATGTCCAGGAAAATTTGTTTTTGATACTGTGACATTTTTTCAAGTCAATGACTGGCATCCATACATACAAAAACTTGAGATTGATCCCATAGAGAAAACAAGATTCTGCATTCACAGATTCCACCAAACCTGGCTTGGAATTTTTATATATATAAAATCCAAAAAGCAAACTTGATTTTGCAATTGTATATAAGGGGTATCATTTTATTATATAATTATATATAATGGGACTTAAGCAGCTACAGATTTTGGTATCTTGAGTGGGGCGAGGGAGTAATCCAAACCCCAGAAGATACCAAGGGCCCTCTACATGTGTCATATGTGTCTTGTTGCTGAGTATTTAAAAAATGTGAAAACTTGTTTAAAACCTAAAAATGGAAAGAAATTCTATTGTTGATCTCTTCTGATTTCCTGTCTACAGTTAGTGGTGATGCAAAAAGGCTAGTCTCACTGTGGATATGATGAATCCTTCTGAAATTACAGTTTAGCTGTTACTTCCATCTAGAAAAGATCTGCAGGATAAAGATCCTGGAATAGAATCAGTCTTCATCGATAGATTGGTAAAGCCATTTAATCTACACATTTAATCTCATATTGAACATTCAAGGTATATGCTAAAAACCTTAAAAACCTTTTAGTTTTTCTTAAGTTTGTGCCCTACATGTACATTCTGAGTAAGAAGTGTAACAGGACAAAATACATATCAGTAAGCAATCATCTTTGATTTTTTTTTGTTTCTTCCTTTTGTTTTGTAAGAGAAGGTGAAGGTTTTCCCCTGACATCAAGTCAAGTGGTGTCCAACTCTGGGGGTGCTCATCTCCATTTCTAAGTTAAAGAGCTGGCGTGTCCGTAGACACCTCCTAGTTCATGTGACTGGCATGACTGCATGGAGTATCGTTACCTTCCCGCCGGAGTGATACCTACTGATCTACTCACATTTGCATGTTTTCAAACTGCTAGGTTGGCAGAAGCTGGGCCTAACAGTGGGAGCTCACCCTGCTTCCCAGATTCAAATTATTGCCCTTTTGATCAGCAAGTTCAGCAGCTCAGTGGTTTAACCCACTTTGCCACCAGGGGACAGTTCTACAATGTACTACAATGTATTCTAATTCATTTTACTTTCATTTTTTTATTCTGAACTGTTTGAACACATGCTACTATTCCATGTGAACTGCTGCCAGTTGGGCTGTCTAACCAGAAAGGTAATCTCTTATTGGAAAAAAAAATACTGTGCCATTAACTTCTTTGTCAACAGCGTTAATAATATGGGGAGTTACAGTATTTACATACACAGTGGGTGAGCTTGGATGACCCACATACGCATAGCCCCAGAAAATATTTTGATAGGGTCACCATAAGTCAGAAACTACTTGAGGGTTTACATCAACAACACTAGTCTTATCAGTGACTCCATTGAGACACTCGCTGGAACACCCCAGCAAGCGAGAGTCCAAAAGTGGCAGGCTCAAACCCAGAACCTCAATCAATGACTGACACCAAATGAGACACTCCCCCTGGGCACACAGAAGACTGGGTGACTTGGAAGGCGCTGAACAGACTGTGCTCTAGCACCACGAGATGCAGAGCCAATCTTAAGAAATGGGGCTACAAAGTGGAATCCACGACATGTGAGTGTGGAGAAGAGCAAACCACCAACCACCTGCTGCAATGCAACCTGAGCCCTGCTACATGCACAATGGAGGACCTCCTTGCGGCAACACCAGAGGCACTCCAAGTGGCCAGATACTGGTCAAAGGACATTTAATCAACTACCAAGCTTGCAAACTGTGTTTTGTCTGTTTGGTTGGTTGGTTTTGTTAAAAAATGTAATACAAATGTCTGGTTGCTCCTGACACGATAAATAAATAAATAAATAGTGACTCCATTATTTAAAATGAATGTGTTTATGGAACCTTTAGATTGCAAGTATCACATAGGAGTTATGGTACCACATACTATCAAAGCAGAGGAAAACAATGTGTGGCTCTCCAGATGTTGAGCTACAGTTCCCAGTAGTACTAATCACTAATATAACTAATAGCAAGGACAATAAAAAACTTCAGTCCTACAACATCTCAGGTAGGACATGTGCCTCACCTTTAACCAAAAAGCCAATATATGTCATTTACCCAACTCTGATTTTAATAATACGCAACATTATGCAGCTTTAGTGATTAACTGATTAATCAGCTAAACCTCATGACCTAAATCCAATTGCCTCATCTAGAGTAGCCCCACTCAACCAATGGAACTTGAAAAGTCAAAACATGGTACGTGATTTCTTTAATTCTATAAAATTATGCCAGTTTGAGATAACAATTGGATTGAGAGCCCTGTAATCAAATGCTTATTGTTCCTTTAATCAGATGGAGAGTCCAATGAACACAACAGCTGTCTTGGTACTTGTTTTATTTTTCTTCCCTAGAGCCTTTTCCCTAAATAATGATATATTTTGACACTAGCTATTCTATATTTGGATTTCTTGTTGTGTTGCTCTGGAGAGAAAGAAAATAAATATAGCTTTGCTATTTTTTTCCCTGTTTACTGATGGCTGTGTTTTTATAGCACACTGTATGTGTGGGTTTCTATTTTCCTCGGCATAGCTCTAACAGGCACATGATACAACCAGGGGTTTTGCTCTTTATCATGACTGGATTAAACTGAGAGAGGTTGGAACATGAGCTTCATCCAGAAGATCAAGTTCTCAAGTTGGAGCAGGAAGCAGTCCTAGCTACACCAGGGATAGGATCCAATCTCCCATTGTTCCAGCTCAGACTCACATGGTCTACACAGCATAAAAATGTTCTCCCCTGTGACAGGAAACAGCCAGCCTTCTTCTGGACTTGGTGGATTGAATGAAGAAAAACAGTTCAGCCCCTACAGCTTCCATTCTTCCCCTGAGAAGGACTGCCACATTTCTTGTCATTCCAAAGGAGACCGCACCTCTGACACTTCTAGTTCTTCATACCGCACTCCGCCAGGCTCGGAGGAAACAGAGAGCTTTAAGGATTGTGCTGAGGACTTTGAAGAAACTGGAGATCATATTAAGCCATGCACTTACTGTGACTTATATGAACAAGGAAGTATAGCACCGGCAACATCGATCATCTCCGAGGCTCCAAGAAGCCCTGCTGATGGAAGCAAGATGTCCAAGATTACAGTCAGTCAACTCTGCGGGACTCTGAATAGTTTCAGTAATGCCTCACACGAAGAGCCATATGGTGCAAACAGCAAAGGGAAAGGGGATACTTATGCTGCTACATCTGGAGGAGCTCAAGCATGTTTCCCACCCCACAGGAGTGAGACTTTGGGAGACTCGTTGCCATTCCAAGAGGCAAGAGTGCAGAACCTGCAGGCAAACCACAGTGGGACTATAAAAGATCAGCCCTGCAGAGACAAACTCTGTTCCAGTAGTAAGGAAAGCCAACAGGTTCAGATGTCAATCACAGCTAAGAATAGCGCAGACCCAGTATACAGTGGCAGAATGGGCCTCGCCACACGAAGGCTGCAGCCAGGAGACAGCGGACCTAAATATTTGGATCAACCTGCACAATTGAGTTCCGATAAATCCAAGGAAATGTTATCAAATGTCCGCAAGCTGAAGAAAAACAGCCTTGGCAGTCGGACTCATGGCCTTGTAAGTAGCAAAGCAGCATGTCCCAAATATTTTGTTGAAAATCCAAGTTTTCTAAGTGACTCTGATGAGGCTGATAATGAAGTAGAGAAGCTCACTGCTCTGTCTTTCCAGAGCCTCTCGTGTCCCCAGGGCAGTTACCTAGATATGTATAGTTCTAGTAACAGGACATCATCCAGCTTGTCTAATTCCTTGCCAGAAGATTGTAATGGAATCAACAGGTGGCCTGCATGCAGCGATCAAAGGAAAACAGTGGTAGCTGGACACTCTAAAGGAGGCCGGCAATTCTCGGGAGCTAGTAAAGCCCCAGAAACAGAACTGCTCAGTGGTATGTTGGGAAAGGAGCACTTTGAATGCATCGATGTCACCCTAGATAATGCTGATGGCAAAAAGACCCTCTCTAAAAAGAGAATGGTGCCCAAACGCCAGATCCAGTTGAGACGGAAGGAGAAGAAGGAGATGGGCTTCTGTCCTGCTGGAGAATGTGCCACCCTCCAGGCAAGGAACCAAGGAACCCAAGCCAGGAAAGAGTCGTGTGCGAAAGCGAGGAGTATCAGTGATGAGTTTAGGATCAATTACAAACAATTTCTGAAAGCAGCCTCTTTAAACAATGCTTACAACAAAACTAGGCTTGCTTCAAGCTTGGTGAGAAATGTATTGGCTAAAAAAATGCAGTATGAACAAAGAATTAAAATGGAACAAGCATCTATCCAGGGCAGCTCAACCTCTTCTGTCCCTTCCTCTGTAAGTACTGATATCCAGGGGGACAGTTTAGAAGGCAAATCAAGTTCCTTGTCCAAGTCAGACTGCAGCTTTTCAACTGAAGATATGCAAAGTCATTCCACTACCAGCGAGAAGTCTGAATCCATTGCACTGAGCAAGGATGACAGCATGGATGCCTTGAGACCAACCAAGGGAGTTGTACTCAATGAGCAACTAAGGGAAAAGGTTTGCAAACTGAAAACAACATTTAATGAACTGAATGAGAGGATGAAATATCAAGAAGCCACTCAGCTGAAGAGGCTCCCGATCTTGGCAGAGGGTGGTGTGAATATGACAGAATCAAGCAACAACAGGAAGCAGGTTTCTGGGGAAAGAAAAGAATACAGGAGAGCGCGAGCTGTGTTTGAGTCTATGCAATCTGATATAAAATGCTTAGCTCCCGTGCCAAAATTTGCAAAGCCACAAAAGCCTTGGCCAAACTTGAAGCAACGAGCTATTCGTCAGAACATGCATACCTTGACCAAAGAGGAAATGTTTCCCATTAAGCCTAAAAACCTCATCGTACCCAGAGATGCTTCAAGGAACATCTTCACATCGAAAACCAAAGAAATGAAACTCATCCCTCAGAGCAAGAAGGAGCACAATATTCCTCATGCTTCTAGGCGCCCACCTTTGGACAGAGTTTCCAGTGAGAGGAGGTTGCCTACATTTCAGAGCATGAAACTTTCATCTGTTTCATTTCCATCTTCTGGCAAGACACACTGTGAAAAAACAAACTGCTTGAAAACAGAGGAATCTACTCAAATGGAAAGCAAAGGGAAGATAAGAACACATCCTCCCAGAGATGTCAGAAAATTGGTGAGTGACAGTTACAACCTTGCTTTGAAATCCTCAGACAGCTCCAGTGCAGACCAGGCTTCCTATTCAGAAAGCAAGAGTGAAAACAACTTAACTGTATTGCCAAGGGACTCAATGGCCATCTCACCTCTATTCATACATTGTACCTCAATATGTCGGAAAGATGAATCACCAACGGTAAACCCTCTGCCGGAGAAAAAGCAAGACCAAATGGAGGACCTTGATGTGTCAACACTTTCTCTACATGATGAGAGCACAAGCAGCAGAGAATCCACTGACAGTTTACACCCCACTGGACAATCACATGGAAACAAAACTGCATGTCATCCAGAAAAGAAAGGCTCTGCAGTGGGCGAATCTCCAGTGCATATCACTACAATTCAGTCAAAGAAGCTTGTTACTGAAAATAAAGACTTCCCATCCCAGGCTGAAATTAAATCAGTACCTTATGAGCGAAGTGAATTAAATGTCAGACCTTCTTCAGCTTCCAAAAAAGAGTCTCAACTCAATATCAAAGTCAACAGTTCTGTCACCAAACAGTCACACAAAACAGAGACTGATTATTTCCCTGCTTCAAGTTGTTCCACACTTGATGACAGGACTGTAAAAGAAGGATTGATACAGTCTAATAATAACATGTTGAGAGAAAACAAAGCCGTGGCTTCATCAGAGACCACTGCAATACCACCTACTGCATGTCTTCAGGAAATCACAAGAAGAGATCATGGTTCTGTGACCACAAGCCATATTCCGGAGCCTTGCAAAGCCCAAGAAGCTGGACTGTCCTATCCAAAACATTTATCCAGTGAGGTCTTTTCAGTGTCTCCTAGAGATAGTAAAGATTCATCTAGTTTTTTGAAAGAAGAAAATACATTCTCTAGATATGCTCCATCCCATGAGAGCTGCAGAGACCCACAAACTGCCAGGCCTCCAACAACAAGCACCCACAATATTCAGACACAGACTCTAGCAAGTCACCATTTTGTTGACAGTGCATCTGAAACTAAAGGACAGGAAGATGCCAAGCCCTTCGAGAGGCACAACAAAATACACTCGGAATACATTTCAGACAGCCCACTAACAACAAGGGAATATAGTGAAGGAGTTAAAGTGATATCAAACTCATCTTTTACACCATCTGCCTCTTGTAGAAAACTCCCTGATCCAGGGTGTGATTATTTTAATAATAAGCATCAGACAACAAATGAACAGTATTTTTCAGCCACCCAAGCTGACAACACAAATTACTTAACAATTCCTGTGAAAGCCCATCAACCTGAGGAACCCATTAAACAACCTCTGCCTTTGTCCACGGATAATGCCTCTTTCCCTTTTAATGTCTCTTCCCAGTACACTGGAGAAGCACCAGGAAATAAAATAAACAATGAGTTTTACCCACCTAAACAAATGGAAAGGAAAGCAACTTCTGATAATATATTGTATCCTCATAACTCAAGCCATGGGCCACTTCCCTCAAGACTTGAAGAATCTCCCAGCTTCACAAGAAGAAATGAGAGAACTTCGCCATGTGGTAAGAGTGCCCCAAGTCCAACCAGACACTATGCTGCACCACCACTTCAAGCACATCGCAAAATGTTAGTTGATCCAGAGAGTGGGAAATGCTATTATATGGAATCACCAAGGCAGCCTCAGTTGAAAATGCTTTATGATCCAGAGACAGGGCAATACATTGAAGTGTTGATACCACCAGTCCCACTATCACCACACAGTGGGCTTTATCAGTCTCCATTCCCACCAATGGCCATGAATGCAGGAGGTTATGGACCACCGTACATGTCATATTCTGGGTTTCCAGGTTTTCCTCCTCCCCCTCCAGCCGCACCAGCTGCCCATCTGGACCTTCAAGACCAACCACCTCTTCAAGACAATCCAAATGTCAGTGAAAACTTCAACCATTTCTCAAAGAATGAAGCTCCTCCGCCTGCCCAGACTACTGATGGCAACTACATGGAAAGTTTGTATTATATTCCCACCGGGATGAATTCAAGTCCTAATCCTAATCAAGCTTTGTTTTCCCCAGCCACAAATTCTGGCCCTTCTGTGCCTGAAAAGGGATCTTTCTTTAGGATGTGACATTCATTTTAACAACATCTGGGAAGAAACTGTTTTTATATTTCAGATCATTCTTTTTTTCCCCTTTTTAAGGGTCAAGACACACCTCATTCCTTGGAAGCTGGAAAACAGGAATGCCAGGAAAAGGGAAGCTTGGTTGCTTTTTTTTATTTTGTTTAGCTGCTCTGGCTCAAAAGGATTCAAGAGGTAATGGGACATTAAAAGTTTATAGCTAACAGATCACTTGCTTGACAGAGGGTTTAACATAAATGGGCCACATTCTGGTGCTAATTGAAGCCAATGGGTATTGACATCAGGGGGACCAGAATCGAGGCTATAAGGTTGTCATTTCCAACTCTTAGCTTGTTTCTTGAGATATGCTATATGTAGTTTAATAGTCTAATGCTAAGTCTGCTCTTGAGGAATCTAGTAATTAATATCTCTTGGCTCTTCTATAGAAATTAAATGTTCATTCAAACCTTTTGGAGTTGTGATACTTTTATATAAGGCACACACTAATGATACCACTGTTTTTCAACAGCACCCTACTTAACTTTTACCATCACATACCAGTTTACTGTAGTAGCAGTATCACACATACCCCCAAGGCAGCTAGTTCAGACCAAGGAAGCAGAGAATGGCAGTAAAGTGTTGGGAGGACAGGACTGTCTATATGTTAGTTGTGGACTTTCCTGTCCTCCAAAGGTAGCCTGCTTGCTTTCTAAGGCATTGGAAGAAGCTGTCCTGTCATTGGGTTGTGGCAGGTTTTTCGGGCTGTCCTGTCATTACGAAGACATATTCAACGGTCAGTCTAGTTGACTACTGTTTGTGGAATTGGGGAGGGGACGCACTATTCATTTCTTGTGTCAGGCAGCAAAATGTCTCAGGCCATCTTGCCCTTTCTAATGGGGTTCTATCAGAGTAAATACTATGAGAATCCCAGCACATTATGTTCTAGACAGGCCAACAGAGGAAGGCATGACTACTCCTTTGACCTTTGTGTTTGGCCACAGCTCTGCTCTGAGAAAGCAGAAATTTCCAAATACCAGTCTTGACTCTGTAAGTGACAAAACAGTAGTATTGATGCCAGCAGTGATTTTCTGATGGTAAATTATTTGAGTGGATGGAAGCGGTCTCTAGATCAGTGTTTCAGAACTAGCAATGATTAGCAGGATAAAATCAAATATAGGGAAATAATATGTTGCCCCCCCCCCCCAAATCATCTGGTGAAGAGTGGAATAGAGTGCCTAAATTCATAAGGGGTTAGGGCTTCTCTATCTTTAATAATTGTATAGATGAGGGAATTTCAGCAATTGTAATTTGCATTATATCTCTTGCCTGATGAAATACATACTTCTCTGTAAAAGAGCCTTACCCTCTTTTGCATCTGGCTATCCCAGTTCCGGCATGAAAGAAAGGTAGAAGATCATTGTAATACTGTACATTCTGTCCCTTAAAATGTAGCATTTTCTGGCTGGGCAGGTTGTAGGCAACACCAAACCTTTTTGGTCTGTTTTCCAAACTGCTATCTTAACTATTAAGGGAACCCTCGGTGGCACAATGGGTTAAAGCACTGAGCTGCTGCACTTGCTGACCAAAAGGTTAGCAGTTCGAATCCAGGGAGCAGGGTGAGCTCCCACTGTTAGCTCCAGCTTCTAGCAGTTCAAAAACATGCAAATGTGAATAGATCAATAGATAACGCTTCGACAGGAAGGTAACACTGCTCCATGCAGTCATGTCGGCCACATGACCTTGGAGGCATCTATGGACAATGCCAGCCCTTTGTCTTAGAAATGGAGATGAGCACCACTCCCCAGAGTCGGACACGACTAGACTTAACATCAGGGTAAATGTTTACTTTTACCTAACTATAAAAAAAAAACAACTGCAAAAAATAAATGCTTTTGGAAACTTTGAAAAAGAGGTTGGGATGAACTATTACTATACATTACAACTGCCATCATGGAGCCCCCGGTGGCGCAGTGGGTTAAACCCCTGTTCCGGCAGGACTGAAGACCGACAGGTCGCAGGTTCGAATCCAAGGAGAGGCGGATGAGCTTCCTCTATCAACTCCAGCTCCTCATGTGGGGACATGAGAGAAGCCTCCCACAAGGATGATAAAAACATCAAATCATCCAGGCGTCCCCTTGCAAACGGCCAATTCTCTCACACCAGAAGCTACTTGCAGTTTCTCAAGTAACTCCTGACACGACAAAAAAAACCTGCTATCATTACAAACTAATAATGCCTCTGAAACTGCCCTTGTCCCTAAAGTTTGTGGCAAGTTTTAAAAATCTGCTGAGAAAACTGGTGTGAAGGTTCCATTGCTGAACTTTTTCTCCAGCAGATGGGATGTTTATGAGCATTCCCAGATATCACATCACTTCATCTACTGGGAGCCAGAGACGACACCATCCCTGTTGCCATTGCAGTGAACATCTTAAACCCCATTAGCACTAGATTAACTTTATAGAAGGCACTGAAAGCTGAACACTGTTTACTTCTTAATATCGGGTAATAAACAATTAAAATAACCCTTTGAAATGTAAGAATGTAATTATATCTGGCTTCCTAGAGTTTGCTGGCAAAGTAAATGAAACTACCAAGAGCAAAGTAAGGATATGCTTTAGCCATGTTTTATGTCTCTGTGATTCCAAAGGGACATGGGAAGTAAAGAAGCATAAAGATTACTAATCCTTGAGTCAGAAATGTCTATTCAGCTCCATCGTTTGGTAAGTTAGATTAGCGGTCCTCAAACTTTTTAAACAGAGGGCCAGGTCACAATCCCTCAAAATGTTGGAGGTCCGGATTACAGTTTGAAAAAAAATCATGAATGAAGTCCTGTGCACTCTGCACATATCTTATTTGTAGTGCAAAAAACACTTAAAAACAATACAATAATTAAAATGAAGAACAATTTTAACAAATATAAAATTTATTAGTATTTCAATGGAAAGTGTGGGCCTGCTTTTGGCTGATGAGATAGGATTGTTGTTGTTGTTGTTGTGTGCTTTCAAATGGTTTCAGACTTAAGTTGACCCTGAGCAAGGACTGGGTAAATGACCTTGGAGGGCCTTATCCGGCCCCCGGGCCTTAGTTTGAAGACCCCTGAGTTAAATGGTGTGTTCTTTCAAGTTGCCTGTTGACTAGGCAAGAAATGCTCAGGGCTGATTACCTTCTTCAGAAATCCTGCTGATGGCATGGCCTGAAAAGCTAAGTTGTATGAACTCTTCCTAATAAGTGAGAAATTTGGGTCTTCTAAATTGCCAGATCTTCTATGAATTTTCATATAGCCAGTTATATTTGTGAGATAATTTGATTGTATATGTTGATGTAAGAATCACACTTGTGCATCTGACCATCAGCCTAATCACACCAGAGCATGGTTCCACTCTAAATCTGGTTTCTGTCTCCTGCAGCACTCTGAGATTTGTAGTTTAGTGAGGCCCAACACCTGCCTGGCTGAGCAGTTTAAAGGTCTCTTCCTAAACTACCGTATATTCTGGCATATAAAATGACTGGGTGTATAAGACGACCCCCAACTTTTCCAGTTAAAATATAGAGTTTGGGATATATTCGCTGTATAAGACTACCCCTCTTCCAATGCACACCAAATAAAAATTTAAAAAGCATCAGATTTGATTTCCATGTGGTACCTCCTTCTCTGCTTCTCAGATCTCGCACATGCGCAGCTGCACTGCTTCACTGCAGTCTTCAGGAGAGAGATCTGAGAGGCAGAGAAGGAGGTGCGCCCCTTCACCTCACCATCGGGACTGCATTAAGTCCACAAATCCTGATGAATGGATTGTCTTCTACTGGACTTGCACGACGTCACCCTTAATGCTTTCATACAGTCACTGCATACGGCAGGGACACTGCCATTGCCATTTTTGAGCTTCCCCCACCATATGCGGCAACCACAGATTCTCCAATCCCATTGGAAGTTTCAGCACCCGCTCTATAAGACGGCTCCCATGTATAAGACTACTCCTGTGTATAAGACTACTCCTGTGTATAAGACTACTCCCATGTATAAGACTACTCCCACGTATAAGACAACCCCTGACTTTTGAGAAGTTTTTCTTGGGTTAAAAAGTAGTCTTATACACCAGGAGGCAGAAACTGGATTTAAAGTGGATCTGTGTTCTAGTGTAATGAGATCCCATGTCACTTCTCCTGGCATTTATGTGTGAGAGAGATAGTACTGAGATATAGTCCCAACAACCCCCCTTGATTGTTCAGACTCAACTGAATGCCTCACCTGCAGAGCTGTATTCTGACAACACTAGAAAGCAGAATTGCATTCCAGCACATAAAGTGCTCTGCACTTACATGGGCATATTCAAGGAGAAAGCTTTATCCACAAGATTCGAATTCTTGGCTCTGAATGCTTTAAATCTGTAGAAAGCTCTCTGTGTGCCCGGAGGCCTGCCAATATATAGGTCAGCAATGTATCCATGGTTACTGAAGGGCTAAAAGGGGCTCATGATTCTGTTGTGGTGTGAACGACCTGCCAGATTCTGTTTGTCAAGGAGTTGAAAGAGCGCTGCAAGAGTGAAATCAGGTGGTTTTGTTTTGCTTTGTTTTACCTGGCCAATTGGCAGCCCTGCTTTCTAATGCTGAAAGGAACGAACAGCAGAACATGGGATCACTATGTTCGGAATAGGTATGCAGTCCTTTGAGACTGAATTTTTCCAACCTTGACTCCCTAAGAATTGGCCTACAAATCTTATCATTCCTGAGCATTGGCATGCTGAGGCTTTGACTATTGATGTGTAACATGCACAGATATCTATAACAACAAATACAAAAACCTGCAGATTGCAAATCACAATTTCTATATTACAGGAAAATCTTCCTTAAACGTAACGTGGGAGCAGTAACACTACAGATTAGTAATTACTTATAAATGAAAGGTTGCTTATCAATATTCTGTCAACACAATGAAATTTAAGCTTCCAAGATGACAATTACTTTCTACCAGGAGATTCTTCATTAGTTCATGACCACATGCAAAGTTTCTTGTCAATGTTTTAGAATATAATGAGATTTCAGTTTCCAAAGTAACAATTTCTATGTTGTAAAAGGTTCTTCATCAATACATAATGTCAGGAAGAGTAACACAAAACTCATGCTAGGCTACTTGTAAATCCTCTTAAACATTGGGATATTTTGGCATTTTAATATACCTTTTGTGTTTGTATATTGTTTTATTTAATATCTAGTGCATGGGTCCTCAAACTTTTTAAACAGAGGGCCAGGTCACAATCCCTCAAACTGTTGGAGGGCCGGATTATAATTTGAAAAAAAAAACATGAATGAATTCCTGTGCACACTGCACATATCTTATTTGTAGTGCAAAAACCACATAAAAATGATACAATAATTAAAATGAAGAACAATTTTAACAAATATAAAATTATTAGTATTTCAATGGGAAGTGTCGGCCTACTTTTGACTGATGATATAGGATTGCTGTGTTGTTGTGTGCTTTCAAGTCGTTTCAGACTTAGCTTGACCCTGAGCAAGGGCCGGATAAATGACTTTGGAGGGCTGCATCCGGCCCCCGGGCCTTAGTTTGAGGACCCTTGATCTAGTGGATCCAAAGGCTATAAAGACAGACAGGCATTTAAACAGAGCCAATAGCTACTAACTAGAATGTAAGTAGTCAAGCATTTACATCAACAGCCTTTTCAAAACTATGTCAATTTTGAGGATTGTAGTGTATCTATTTTCTGTATGTTGTCTTATCATAGATAAGAATAGATAAGAATAACACCCGAAGAAGATTTTATGAAACAAGGAAAACAAACCGGGAGACCTTGTTGTGTTATTGTTCCTGACATTATGTATTGATGAAGAACCTTTTACAACATAGAAATTGTTACTTTGGAAACTAAAATCTTATTATATTCTAAAAACATTGACAAGCAACTTTGCATGAGGTCATGAACTAATGAAGAAGCTCCTGGTATATAGTAATTGTCATCTTGGAAGCTTAAATTTCATTGTATTGACAGAATATTGATAAGCAACCTTTTATTTATAAACAAGTACTAATTGGTAGTTATGTTTAAGGAAGATTTTCCTGTAATATAGAAATTGTGATTTGCTTTGACTATTGAGCCAACAGGAATCATGAGCACTAGGAAGTTGTTTATAGTGTCTCTTCAATTGTGTTGACTTTTAATTGATAACATTAAGGCAGTTTTGTATAGAAGAGTGCTTTCTGAATATCAAGGTCACCCTTCCCAAAGTGAGTGCCTTCTGTATGTCATGGGACTACACTTCCCATCATACCATGCTGGCTGAGGATGATGAGATTTGCATTCCAACATATCTGAAGAGCATCAGATTGGGAGTGGTTGGCTTAGGAATATGATGGGAATCGTGTCTTTCAGATGTTGAACAGTGGATCTAGCATTCCTCAACACTGGCTTACGTTGGCTAGATTTGCTGGGAGTTGCCATCCAACATCTGGAAGGCAGCTTGATTCCTTTCCCTGACTTAGAGGTTAGTTGGTAAATTAAAAATGCTTCTATCCTGTATTCAGTATCCAGGATGTCTAGAGCACTTCATGAGGCATAAATTGTAAATGTCATTAACTCCAGACTCTGAAGAGAAAATCACTAACAAGGCAAAGGTAGCCTAAAAACAGCCTTTGAACAGCCATACTAAACTGTAATGTCAAAACAGTGGTGTCCAAATGATGGTCCTCAAGACAAGGTTGGACTGTAAATCCAATCAGGCTCGTCCACCATAGTAAGTAGACATCTGGAGGACTTAACCTTTGATCACCTGTGTGTTAAGAATTTGCCAAAATGACAACTCCAAATGAGTTATCCTTGGGTAAAGCTTTCAACTATCAACCCGGCATTACAGTATATAAGGTACTTTTGCCCTGTCGTTATCAATCTGGCTTAGAAATGAACTCCAAGAAGGGCTTCAGGATAGGGTGGCCAAATAAAAAAGAAGGCTCTTGCATGTCTTACAACTGTGTTGAAGAAGTACAGTTGTGACAATTTGGAGGCAGTTATAAAATGCTTCATTTTATTTCTACTGGATCACGGAGTTACTGACTCAGGCAAATTCTCAGCACTTGTCTCTAGATTTTGCAGTCCTTCATACAGTTTAATAGGTTGGGCTGAGCTGACTGAAAACCCTCTTGTGTTGTCGCTAAGGAACTGGATTTCTCTGTGCAAAAAGAGATTTATGACACCATGTGGCAAGGGGTTGATCAACAGGGCCTGTGATTTCTGCAGCTAGTGAGTGATCTCTGAAACCCAATCTAGAAATGTAGGTTGCTTATTTCAGCTTATGGTAAGAAAGAGAATACAGGTTGACTATCCCTTATCTGGGCCTCCCTAATGACGCAATGGGTTAAACTGCTGAGCTGCTGAACTTGCTGACCAAAAGGTCGGCGGTTCAAATCTGGGGAGCAGGATGAGCTCCCACTGTTAGCCCCAGCTTCTGCCAACCTAGCAATTCAAAAGCATGCAAATGTGAGTAGATCAATAGACACAGCTTCTATGGGAAGTTAACCACGCTCCATGCAGTCATGCTGGCCACATGGCTTTGGAGGTGTCTATGGACAACACCGGCTCTTCGGCTTAGAAATGGAGATGAGCATCACCCCCCAGAGTTGGACACAACTAGACTTAATGTCAAGGGAAACCTTTACCTTTACCTATCCCTTATCTGAAATGCTTGGGACCAGAAGTGTTTTGGATTTTGGATTTTTCAGATTTTGGAATACCTGTACTTGCATATATATACATGATGAGAGATCTTGGAGATGGGACCCACATCTAAACATGACACACCTTTATGCCTCATGTATATCCTGTACACATAGCGTGAAGGTAATTTTACACACAATATTTTCAATAATTTTGTGCTTGAAACAAAGATTGTGTCACACCATCAGAAAACAGAGAGGTGACTATCTCAGACACCCATGTGAACAATTTCTGATTTTGGAGTGTTTCCAATTTTGGAGTTCCACAAAAGGGATGCTCAACCAATATTGCAATCCATTAATAAGAGGTTTTAGGGCAACTGGAGAATTTTTTCTGAATCCACCAATTGGCTGTGTTTCATTGGACAGCTTTCACAAAATCTCAAGTGTCAAAGCGATATGGAATTGCTGCACTACTATGTTTACACTTCATGGTCCTGCGTTATTTACTGCATATTCGGTGACTTAGGAGTATGTATGATTCTCTTGATTTTTCAGTTGCCCTTCTGAAGTGACAACATAATCTTTTCCTACAAAATACTGTCTTGTTGCACCTTTAAAAGTGATGGCATGAAAATGACTCCACTGTAATCCGCAAATGGTTATACAGGCAGTCCCTGAAGGACAAACATTTGATTTAACTCATAGTTAAGAATGGGACTGAGGGAAAGGAAGTGAGAGAAATCTGCCACTCAGAAGGAAAATCCACTCTGAAAAGAATTGTGAGGAAATGGTGTCTCCACTGAAGTTTTCTCACCAATCCTTGTTTCCACAACAAGCTAAATTTCCAAAATGTAATTATCACAGGGACATAAAGTAAGGTGAAATCTTCTGAACAAGGGCACAGACAGCAAAACAAACACCACAGGGGTGTTAACCCTATATTATCTAAAGCTAAAACGTATATATTTTTGGCTGAGGTTAGACATAAATGTATTCTTGTTCTGACATACAAATTCAACTTAAGGACAAACCTACAGAACTGATCTTATTGTAACTTGGGGGCTGCCTGTATTGTATAATCAATGCTAAAAGATGTCTTGTTGTTTCCTTACGGCTTTAATTAAGCCAGAATTTTAAAGTAGAAGGACAGTAGGGATTCGTGATTTCCAATAAGTTTCTTTGTTTCATGGTGATGCAAAAAATTAAACTTACTCCTGGTAGACTACAGAAGGAATCTAGGTTGAAGAATGGAATGGGATGTAGAATCCTTGCAAATGGAGAAAAAGCATCTGCAAAAGAGGTGGAAGGGAGATGGGAAATCTTTTCCCCAGAGACCCAGAGCTATGGTGGTTCGCAACCTTCTAGTGCAGTGTTTCTCAACCTGGGGGTTGGGACCCCTGGGGGGATCGTGAGGGGGGTATAAGAGGGGTTGCCATCAGAAAACACAGTATTTTCTGTGGGTCATGTGGGTTCTGTGTGGAAAGATTATCCCAATTCTATCATTGGTGGGGTTCAGAATGCTCTTTGATTGTAGGTGAACTATAAATCCCACCAACTGCAACTCCCAAATGTCAAGGTTTGTTATCCCCAAACTCCACCAGTGTTCACATTTCAGCATATTGAGTATTTGTGATAAGTTTGGTCCAGATCCATCATTGTTTGAGTCCACAGTTCTTTCTGGATGGAGGTGAACTACAACTCCCAAACTCAAGGTCAATGCCAGACAAACCCTTTGAGTATTTTCTGTGTGCCAAGCTTGGTTTGATTCCATCATTGGTGGAGTTCAGAATGCTCTTTGACTATAAACCCCAGCAACCACAACTCCCAAATAACAAAATCAACCCCCAACCCCACCAGTATTCAAATTTGTGCGTATCAGGTATTTGCACCAAATTTGGTCCAGTGAATGAAAATACATCCTGCATATTGGATATTTACATGACGAATCATAACAGTAGCAAAATTACAGTTATGAAGTAGCAACGAAAATAATGTTATGATTGGGGGCCACCACAACATGAGGAACTGTATTAAGGGGTCACGGCATTAGATTGAGAAACACTGTTTTAGAGGAATAAAACAGTCATAAGGTGGTAATAAAGACGTATCTCAGAACAAACCACGAGACAAGATGACATTTGGTTCAGAGGTCGAGGAAGAACAGGACTAGTGGTAAAGGGGAACAGAGATTGTTTGGCCTCTTTAGATGGGCTGATGGGGGAACTGTGTTGTCACAAAGCCTAATTGATAAACAAGGGGAGAAGCCTGTTTCCTAGCACACTACACAGTCTTGTACTGTGTGAACAGAGGAGCCAAGGTGAGCAAGAGCTCCTGCAAAGTGCAGAGATGGGCCAACTGTGGTCCTCCGGATGTTGCTAGACTGGAACCCCCAGTCGTGTTGAGGAATTCTAGGTGTCGCAGTGTAGCAACATCTGAAGGGCCAGTTTGTCCAGTGTTGTAGAGATGCAAGGTGTAGGAGAGGGAAGTAGAGAGATTAAGAGTATGTTGTGTTAGAGAGTAATGAGGTGAAGTCTTGAACCATGAACTTCTGGCCTTTCTAGAATCCTTTAAAATTGTGTATTTACACTGAAGTTAAAGCCAGCCTTAAATTTAATTATCGCACAGCTGTTTCTGGGATCCCTGGCATTTCTGAACGTTCAACAGATTTTTTCATTTTCTCAAATGCTACAGAATCTATCATTCTTTGTGGCCTTTTAACCTGTTTACAATGTTTTCTTGTTACCAACGCATGTAAAACCCTGTCATATTTGGATACAGTTCAGGTATCTGAAATGCTCTTGACTTACAAAAAGCGTATGCAGCAATAAAACTGTTAACTTTTAAGTTGAAATGTTTTTTGTACTCTCCCAGCTGTAAATAATGTATTTGAAAATATTGATACTTAGTTTGTGGTGCAAAACTTTCTTTTTGAAATGGTTAATATAGAGAAACCATCACAGATTTTGAATATAATATTTTGGGTGAGTGGAGCTAAGTAAGGGAGCGCTCTGACAATGAGAAACAAATTAGAAAGTGTCTGATTTTGTATTAGTCGTTCTGGGGATTTATTTTTTTGTGATACTATCTAAAGGAATTAATTGTTTATCTAATTTTTGTTAATGTACAGTTAAATAGTAGGATGACTGTTTTACAATGTTGGCTGAAACAACTTACGCTGTTTGAGGGAATGTCATATCTGTGATATGCCAAAAAAGAGTTGTGTTTGAAGCTATTGTTGTTCATAATGCAATGTTTATAAAGTTTCTTATCTTTTTACGTATTTTAATTGTTCTTGCTAAATAAAGGCTGCAAGACACAAAGTGTGCCTGGGATTTTATAAAATTGTATGAACATTAAGTTTGACAATAAACTATTTATATTATTTTGAGTTACCAGAACTATTTCTATGGAAAATATATATTGCCACCTGTTTTGATTTTTCAGGATGAAAAAGGAGCTTTCAAGACAAATTTATTTATTTATTATTATTTATTTAGAGATTTTATAACCCGGTCTTCTCGACCTCCGAAGAGGGCCTCAGGCCGGTTCACAACAGGAGATTCATAGACAATAGTACAAAACATTACAGTATCATAATACATTAATACATAAAATACATTAAAATACAATCATACAATTATACAAGGCCAGGCCGTCAGAGTGAAATCACAATTCACCACCATCCGTCAGTGTGGTCAAGAGTTATTGACTCAGTCATCATTCTGCAAATGCCATATTCCAAAGCCAAGATTTTACCAGCTTTCTAAAAGTCAGGAGAGAAGGGGCAGATCTAATCTCCAGCGGGAGAGGGTTCCAGAGCCGAGGGGCCACCACCGAGAAGGCCCTGTCCCTCATCCCCACCAGACGTGATTGCGAGGGTGGTGGGACCAAGAGCAGGGCGCCTCCAGAAGATCTTAACAACCTTGATGGTTAATAGGGGAGAATCCGTTTGGACAGGTAAACTGGGCCAGAGTCGTTTAGGGGTTTATAGGTCAGCACAAGCACTTTGAATTGTGCTCGGAAGCTAATTGGCAGCCAGTGGAGCTAACGCAACAGAGGAGTAGTATGCTCCCTGTACCCAGCTCCTGTTAGTAATCTGGCTGCCGCTCGTTGGACTAATTGAAGCTTCCGG